>NW_028270183.1:709480-813987 GCF_037043375.1 Chiloscyllium plagiosum
CCCTCTCTCTCTCTCTCTCTATCAGTCCCCCCCCTCCCTCTCAGTCCCCCCCCTCCCTCTCTCCTCAGTCCCCCCCCCCTCCCTCCCTCTCAGTCCCCCCCCTCCCTCTCTCACAGTCCCCCCCCTCCCTCTCTCACAGTCCCCCCCCTCCCTCTCTCACAGTCCCCCCCCCTCCCTCTCTCACAGTCCCCCCCCTCCCTCTCTCACAGTCCCCCCCCTCCCCTCTCTCACAGTCCCCCCCCTCCCTCTCTCACAGTCCCCCCCCTCCCTCTCTCACAGTCCCCCCCCTCCCTCTCTCACAGTCCCCCCCCCTCCCTCTCTCACAGTCCCCCCCCTCCCTCTCTCACAGTCCCCCCCCTCCCTCTCTCACAGTCCCCCCCCTCCCTCTCTCACAGTCCCCCCCCTCCCTCTCTCACAGTCCCCCCCTCCCTCTCTCACAGTCCCCCCCCTCCCTCTCTCCACAGTCCCCCCCCCTCCCTCTCTCACAGTCCCCCCCCTCCCTCTCTCACAGTCCCCCCCCTCCCTCTCTCACAGTCCCCCCCCTCCCTCTCTCACAGTCCCCCCCCTCCCTCTCTCACAGTCCCCCCCCTCCCTCTCTCACAGTCCCCCCCTCCTCTCTCACAGTCCCCCCCCTCCCCTCTCTGTCTCTCTCTCACATTCCCCCCCTCTCTCTCTCACAGTCCCCCCCCTCCCTCTCCCACAGTCCCCTCCCTCCCCATCCCCCCCCTCCTCTCCCACAGTCCCCCCCCTCCCTCTCCCACAGTCCCCCCCTCCCTCTCTCCACAGTCCCCCCCCTCCCCTCTCTCCACAGTCCCCCCCCCCTCCCTCTCTCCACAGTCCCCCCCCTCCCTCTCTCCACAGTCCCCCCCCTCCCTCTCTCACAGTCCCCCCCCTCCCTCTCTCACAGTCCCCCCCCTCCCTCTCTCCACAGTCCCCCCCCCTCCCTCTCTCCACAGTCCCCCCCTCCCTCTCTCACAGTCCCCCCCCTCCCTCTCTCACAGTCCCCCCCCTCCCCTCTCTCCACAGTCCCCCCCCTCCTCTCTCACAGTCCCCCCCCCTCCCTCTCTCCACAGTCCCCCCCCTCCCTCTCTCACAGTCCCCCCCCTCCTCTCTCCACAGTCCCCCCCCTCCCTCTCTCCACAGTCCCCCCCCCTCCCTCTCTCACAGTCCCCCCCTCCCTCTCTCACAGTCCCCCCCCTCCCTCTCTCACAGTCCCCCCCCCTCCCTCTCTCACAGTCCCCCCCCTCCTCTCTCACAGTCCCCCCCTCCCTCTCTCCACAGTCCCCCCCCTCCCTCTCTCCACAGTCCCCCCCCTCCCTCTCTCACAGTCCCCCCCCTCCCTCTCTCACAGTCCCCCCCCTCCCTCTCTCACAGTCCCCCCTCCCTCTCTCCACAGTCCCCCCCCTCCCTCTCCTCACAGTCCCCCCCCCTCCCTCTCTCACAGTCCCCCCCCCTCCCTCTCTCCCACAGTCCCCCCCCCTCCTCTCTCCACAGTCCCCCCCCTCTCTCCACAGTCCCCCCCCCTCTCTCTCTCTCACAGTCCCCCCCCTCTCTCTCCCACAGTCCCCCCCCCTCTCTCCCACAGTCCCCCCCCCCCTCTCTCTCCACAGTCCCCCCCCTCCCCCCTCTCTCCCACAGTCCCCCCCCCTCTCTCCCACAGTCCCCCCCCTCCCCCCCTCTCTCCCACAGTCCCCCCCTCCCCCCCTCTCTCCCACAGTCCCCCCCTCCCCCCCTCTCTCCCACAGTCCCCCCCTCCCCCCTCTCTCCCACAGTCCCCCCCCCTCTCTCCCACAGTCCCCCCTCCCCCCCCTCTCTCCCACAGTCCCCCCCCCTCTCTCCCACAGTCCCCCCCCTCCCCCCCTCTCTCCCACAGTCCCCCCCCCTCCCCCCTCTCCTCCACAGTCCCCCCCCCTCCTCTCCCACAGTCCCCCCCCCTTACCCCCCCTCTCCCACAGTCCCCCCTTCCCCCCCCCTCTCTCCCACAGTCCCCCCCCCCTTCCCCCCCCTCTCTCCCACAGTCCCCCCCCTCCCCCCCCTCTCCCCCACAGTCCCCCCCCCTCTCCCCACAGTCCCCCCCCCCTCTCCCCACAGTCCCCCCCCCTCTCTCCCACAGTCTCCCCCCCTCTCCCACAGTCCCCCCCCCCTCTCCCACAGTATCCCCCCCTCTCCCACAGTCCCCCCCTCCCACAGTCCCCCCCCTCCCCCCCCTCTCTCCCACAGTCCCCCCCCTCTCTCCCACAGTCCCCCCCCTCTCTCCCACAGTCCCCCCCTCCCCCCCTCTCTCCCACAGTCCCCCCCCTCTCTCCCACAGTCCCCCCCCTCCCCCCCCTCTCTCCCACAGTCCCCCCCCTCTCCCCACAGTCCCCCCCCCTCTCCCACAGTCCCCCCCCCTCTCTCCCACAGTCCCCCCCCCTCCCCCCCTCTCTCCCACAGTCCCCCCCCCCCTCTCCCACAGTCCCCCCCCCCTCTCTCCCACAGTCCCCCCCCCCTCTCCCACAGTCCCCCCCCCTCTCTCCCACAGTCCCCCCCCCTCTCTCCCACAGTCCCCCCCCCTCTCTCCCACAGTCCCCCCCCTCTCTCCCACAGTCCCCCCCCCCCCCCTCTCTCCCACAGTCCCCCCCCTCTCTCCCACAGTCCCCCCCCTCCCCCCCTCTCTCCCACAGTCCCCCCCCCTCTCTCCCACAGTCCCCCCCTCTCCCACAGTCCCCCCCCTCTCTCCCACAGTCCCCCCCCTCCTCTCCCACAGTCCCCCCCCCCTCTCCCACAGTCCCCCCCCCTCTCCCACAGTCCCCCCCCCTCTCTCCCACAGTCCCCCCCCCTCTCTCCCACAGTCCCCCCCCCCTCTCTCCCACAGTCCCCCCCCTCTCCCACAGTCCCCCCCCTCCCCCCCCTCTCTCCCACAGTCCCCCCCTCTCTCCCACAGTCCCCCCCCTCTCTCCCACAGTCCCCCCCTCTCTCCACAGTCCCCCCCCTCTCTCCCACAGTCCCCCCCCTCTCCCACAGTCCCCCCCCCCCTCTCCCACAGTCCCCCCCCTCTCCCACAGTCCCCCCCCTCTCTCCCACAGTCCCCCCCCCTCTCTCCCACAGTCCCCCCCCCCTCTCTCCCACAGTCCCCCCCCCCCCCTCTCTCCCACAGTCCCCCCCCTCTCTCCCACAGTCCCCCCCCTCCCCCCCTCTCTCCCACAGTCCCCCCCCTCTCTCCCACAGTCCCCCCCCTCTCCCACAGTCCCCCCCCCCTCTCTCCCACAGTCCCCCCCCCCTCTCCCCACAGTCCCCCCCCTCTCCCACAGTCCCCCCCCCTCTCCCACAGTCCCCCCCCTCTCTCCCACAGTCCCCCCCCCTCTCTCCCACAGTCCCCCCCTCTCTCCCACAGTCCCCCCCCTCTCTCCCACAGTCCCCCCCCTCTCTCCACAGTCCCCCCCTCTCCCACAGTCCCCCCCCTCCCCCCCCTCTCTCCCACAGTCCCCCCCCTCTCTCCCACAGTCCCCCCCCTCTCTCCCACAGTCCCCCCCTCTCCCCAGTCCCCTCTCTCCCACAGTCCCCCCCCCCCTCTCCCACAGTCCCCCCCCCCTCTCCCACAGTCCCCCCCCTCTCTCCCCAGTCTCCCCCTCTCTCCCACAGTCCCCCCCCTCCCCCCCTCTCTCCCACAGTCCCCCCCTCTCTCCCACAGTCCCCCCCCCTCTCTCCCACAGTCCCCCTCCCTCCCCCCTCTCTCCACAGTCCCCCCCCTCTCTCCCACAGTCCCCCCCCTCTCCCACAGTCCCCCCCTCCCCCCCCTCTCTCCCACAGTCCCCCCCCTCTCTCCCACAGTCCCCCTCCCCCCCCCTCTCTCCCACAGTCCCCCCCCTCTCCCACAGTCCCCCCCTCTCTCCCACAGTCCCCCCCCTCTCTCCCACAGTCCCCCCCCTCTCTCCCACAGTCCCCCCCCTCTCCCACAGTCCCCCCCCTCTCCCACAGTCCCCCCCTCCTCTCCCACAGTCCCCCCTCCCCCCCCTCTCCCACAGTCCCCCCCTCTCCCACAGTCCCCCCCCTCCCCCCCCCTCTCTCCCACAGTCCCCCCCCCTCTCTCCCACAGTCCCCCCCTCCCCCCCTCTCTCCCACAGTCCCCCCCCTCTCCCCACAGTCCCCCCCTCCCCCCCTCTCTCCCACAGTCCCCCCCCCTCTCTCCCACAGTCCCCCCCCCTCCCCCCCCTCTCTCCCACAGTCCCCCCTCCCCCTCTCTCCCACAGTCCCCCCCCCTCCTCCCACAGTCCCCCCCTCCCCCCCTCTCTCCCACAGTCCCCCCCCTCCCCCCCCCTCTCTCCCACAGTCCCCCCCCTCCCCCCTCTCTCCCACAGTCCCCCCTCCCCCCCTCTCCCCACAGTCCCCCCCCCTCTCCCCCACAGTCCCCCCCCCCTCTCCCACAGTCCCCCCCCCCTCTCCCACAGTCCCCCCCCCTCTCCCACAGTCCCCCCCTCCCCCCCTCTCTCCCACAGTCCCCCCCCTCTCCCCACAGTCCCCCCTCTCCCACAGTCCCCCCCCTCTCTCCCACAGTCCCCCCCCTCCCCCCCTCTCCCACAGTCCCCCCCCCCTCTCCACAGTCCCCCCTCTCCCACAGTCCCCCCCTCCCCCCCCTCTCTCCCACAGTCCCCCCCTCTCTCCCACAGTCCCCCCCCTCTCTCCCACAGTCCCCCCCCTCCCCCCCTCTCTCCCACAGTCCCCCCCCTCTCTCCCACAGTCCCCCCCCCTCTCTCCCACAGTCCCCCCCCCCCTCTCTCCCACAGTCCCCCCCCCCTCTCCCACAGTCCCCCCCCCTCTCTCCCACAGTCCCCCCCCCTCTCTCCCACAGTCCCCCCCCTTCTCCACAGTCCCCCCCCTCTCTCCCACAGTCCCCCCCCTCCCCCTCTCCCACAGTCCCCCCCCTCTCTCCCACAGTCCCCCCCCTCTCTCCCCACAGTCCCCCCCCCTCTCTCCCACAGTCCCCCCCCCCCTCTCTCCCACAGTCCCCCCCCCTCTCCCACAGTCCCCCCTCCCCCCCTCTCTCCCACAGTCCCCCCCCCTCTCTCCCACAGTCCCCCCTCCCCCCTCTCTCCCACAGTCCCCCCCTCTCCCCCTCCCCCCCCTCTCTCCCACAGTCCCCCCCCTCCCCCCTCTCCCCACAGTCCCCCCCCTCTCTCCACAGTCCCCCCTCCCCCCTCTCCCACAGTCCCCCCTCCCCCCTCTCTCCCACAGTCCCCCCCTCCCCCCCTCTCTCCCACAGTCCCCCCCCCCCCTCTCTCCCACAGTCCCCCCCCCTCTCCCACAGTCCCCCCCCCTCTCCCCACAGTCCCCCCCCCTCCCCCCCCTCTCTCCCACAGTCCCCCCCCTCTCTCCCACAGTCCCCCCCCTCTCCCCACAGTCCCCCCCTCCCCCCCCTCTCCCCACAGTCCCCCCCTCCCTCCCCTCCCCCATCCCCCCCTCTCTCCCACAGTCCCCCCCCCCCTCTCTCCCACAGTCCCCCCCCTCTCTCCCACAGTCCCCCCCTCTCTCCCACAGTCCCCCCCCTCTCTCCCACAGTCCCCCCCTCCCCCCTCTCTCCCACAGTCCCCCCCCTCTCTCCCACAGTCCCCCCCTCCCCCCCTCTCTCCCACAGTCCCCCCCCCCTCTCTCCCACAGTCCCCCCCCTCTCCCAGTCCCCCCCTCTCTCCCACAGTCCCCCCCCTCCCTCCCCCCCTTCCCCACAGTCCCCCCCTCTCTCCACAGTCCCCCCCCCTCTCTCCACAGTCCCCCCTCTCCCACAGTCCCCCCCCTCTCCCACAGTCCCCCCCCCCCCCTCTCTCCCACAGTCCCCCCCTCTCCCACAGTCCCCCCCCCTCTCCCACAGTCCCCCCCCCTCTCCCACAGTCCCCCCCCCTCTCCCACAGTCCCCCCTCCCCTCTCTCCCACAGTCCCCCCCCCTCTCTCCCACAGTCCCCCCCTCCCCCCCCACACTCCCCCCTCCCCCCACTCCCACCCCCTCTCCCCCACAGTCCCCCCCCTCTCTCCCACAGTCCCCCCCTCTCCCACAGTCCCCCCCCCCCTCTCCCACAGTCCCCCCCCCCTCTCTCCCACAGTCCCCCCCCCTCTCCCACAGTCCCCCCCCCTCCCCCCTCTCCCACAGTCCCCCCCCTCCCCCCTCTCTCCCACAGTCCCCCCCCCCCCTCTCCCACAGTCCCCCCCCTCTCCCACAGTCCCCCCCCTCTCTCCCACAGTCCCCCCCCTCCCCCTCCCTCCCCCCCTCTCTCCCACAGTCCCCCCCTCTCCCTCCCACAGTCCCCCCCCCTCTCTCCCACAGTCCCCCCCCCCTCTCTCCCACAGTCCCCCCCCTCCCTCTCTCCACAGTCCCCCCCCTCTCTCCCACAGTCCCCCCCCCCCTCTCCCTCTCTCCCACAGTCCCCCCTCTCTCCACAGTCCCCCCCCCTCTCTCCCACAGTCCCCCCCCTCCCCCTCTCCCACAGTCCCCCCCCCTCTCCCACAGTCCCCCCCCTCTCCCACAGTCCCCCCCCCCTCTCCCACAGTCCCCCCCCCTCTCCCACAGTCCCCCCCCCCCCTCTCTCCCACAGTCCCCCCCCCTCCCTCTCTCCCACAGTCCCCCCCCCTCCCCTCTCCCTCCCACAGTCCCCCCCCCCCTCTCTCCCACAGTCCCCCCCCCTCCCTCTCCCCACAGTCCCCCCCCCCTCTCCTCCCACAGTCCCCCCCTCTCTCCCACAGTCCCCCCCTCCCTCTCTCCCACAGTCCCCCCCCTCCCCCTCTCCCACAGTCCCCCCCCTCCCCTCTCTCCACAGTCCCCCCCCTCCCCTCTCTCCCACAGTCCCCCCCCCCTCTCTCCCACAGTCCCCCCCCTCCCTCTCTCCCACAGTCCCCCCCCTCCCTCTCTCCCACAGTCCCCCCCCTCCCTCTCCCACAGTCCCCCCCCTCCCTCTCTCCCACAGTCCCCCCCCTCCCTCTCTCCACAGTCCCCCCCCTCCCTCTCCCACAGTCCCCCCCCTCCCTCTCTCCCACAGTCCCGTCCCCCCCTCCCTCTCTCCCACAGTCCCCCCCCTCCCTCTCTCCCACAGTCCCCCCCTCCCTCTCCCACAGTCCCCCCCCCTCTCTCCCACAGTCCCCCCCCTCCCCTCTCTCCCACAGTCCCCCCCCTCCCTCTCTCCCACAGTCCCCCCCCCTCCCTCTCTCCCACAGTCCCCCCTCCCTCTCCCACAGTCCCTCCCACAGTCCCCCCTCCCCTCTCCCACAGTCCCCCCCCTCCTCTCCCACAGTCCCCCCCCTCCCCTCTCCCCACAGTCCCCCCCCCTCTCTCCCACAGTCCCCCCCTCCCTCTCTCCCACAGTCCCCCCCCCTCTCTCCCACAGTCCCCCCCCCTCTCTCCCACAGTCCCCCCCCCTCTCTCCACAGTCCCCCCTCCCCTCTCTCCCACAGTCCCCCCCCTCCCTCTCCCACAGTCCCCCCCCCCTCTCTCCCACAGTCCCCCCCCCTCTCTCCCACAGTCCCCCCCCTCTCTCCCACAGTCCCCCCCCCCCTCTCTCCCACAGTCCCCCCCCCTCTCTCCCACAGTCCCCCCCCTCTCTCCACAGTCCCCCCCCCTCTCTCCCACAGTCCCCCCTCCCTCTCTCCCACAGTCCCCCCCCCCCTCTCTCCCACAGTCCCCCCCCTCCCTCTCTCCCACAGTCCCCCCCCCTCTCTCCCACAGTCCCCCCCCCCTCTCTCCACAGTCCCCCCCCTCCCTCTCTCCCACAGTCCCCCCCTCCCTCTCTCCCACAGTCCCCCCCCTCCCTCTCTCCCACAGTCCCCCCCTCCTCTCCACAGTCCCCCTCCCTCAGTCCCACAGTCCCCCCCCTCTCTCCCACAGTCCCCCCCCCCTCTCTCCCACAGTCCCCCCCCTCCTCTCTCCCACAGTCCCCCCCCCCTCTCTCCCACAGTCCCCCCCCCTCTCTCCCACACAGTCCCCCCCCCCTCTCTCCCACAGTCCCCCCCCTCCCCTCTCCCACAGTCCCCCCTCCCCTCTCCCACAGTCCCCCCTCCCCTCTCTCCCACAGTCCCCCCCCTCCCTCTCTCCCACAGTCCCCCCCCCTCTCTCCCACAGTCCCCCCCCTCTCCCACAGTCCCCCCTCCCTCTCTCCCACAGTCCCCCCCCCTCTCTCCCACAGTCCCCCCCCCCTCTCTCCCACAGTCCCCCCCCCCTCTCTCCCACAGTCCCCCCCCCTCTCTCCCACAGTCCCCCCCCCTCTCTCCCACAGTCCCCCCCCCTCTCTCCCACAGTCCCCCCCCCTCCCCCTCACAGTCCCCCCCCTCCCCCTCTCCCACAGTCCCCCCCTCCCCCTCTCCCACAGTCCCCCCTCCCCCTCTCCCACAGTCCCCCCCCCCTCTCTCCCACAGTCCCCCCCTCTCTCCCACAGTCCCCCCCCCTCTCCCACAGTCCCCCCCCCTCTCCCACAGTCCCCCCCCTCCCCCTCTCCCACAGTCCCCCCCTCTCTCCCACAGTCCCCCCCCCTCCCCTCACAGTCCCCCCCTCCCCCTCTCCCACAGTCCCCCCCCTCTCTCCCACAGTCCCCCCCCTCTCTCCCACAGTCCCCCCCCTCTCTCCCACAGTCCCCCCCCTCCCCCTCACAGTCCCCCCCCTCCCCCTCTCCCACAGTCCCCTCCCCCTCTCCCACAGTCCCCCCCCCCTCTCTCCCACAGTCCCCCCCCTCTCTCCCACAGTCCCCCCCTCTCTCCCACAGTCCCCCCCCTCTCCCACAGTCCCCCCCCCTCTCCCACAGTCCCCCCCCTCCCCTCTCCCACAGTCCCCCCCCCTCTCCCACAGTCCCTCCCCCTCTCCCACAGTCCCCCCCCTCTCTCCCACAGTCCCCCCCCTCTCCCACAGTCCCCCCCCTCTCTCCCACAGTCCCCCCCCTCTCTCCACAGTCCCCCCCCCTCTCTCCCACAGTCCCCCCCCTCCCCCTCACAGTCCCCCCCCTCCCCCTCTCCCACAGTCCCCTCCCCCTCTCCCACAGTCCCCCCCCCCTCTCTCCCACAGTCCCCCCCTCTCTCCCACAGTCCCCCCCCCTCTCCCACAGTCCCCCCCCCTCTCCCACAGTCCCCCCCCCTCTCCCACAGTCCCCCCCCTCCCCCTCTCCCACAGTCCCCCCCCTCTCCCACAGTCCCTCCCCCTCTCCCACAGTCCCCCCCCTCTCTCCCACAGTCCCCCCCTCTCTCCACAGTCCCCCCCTCTCTCCCACAGTCCCCCCCCTCTCTCCCACAGTCCCCCCCCTCTCTCTCCCACAGTCCCCCCCCCTCTCTCCCACAGTCCCCCCCCCTCCCCCTCACAGTCCCCCCCCTCCCCCTCTCCCACAGTCCCCCCCCCTCTCTCCACAGTCCCCCCCTCTCTCCACAGTCCCCCCCCTCTCCCACAGTCCCCCCCCACCCCCCCTCTCCCACAGTCCCCCCCCTCTCTCCCACAGTCCCCCCCCTCTCTCCCACAGTCCCCCCCCTCTCTCCCACAGTCCCCCCCCTCTCTCCCACAGTCCCCCCCCTCTCCCCACAGTCCCCCCCCCTCTCTCCCACAGTCCCCCCCCCTCCCCTCTCACAGTCCCCCCCTCCCCTCTCCCACAGTCCCCTCCCCCTCTCTCCACAGTCCCCCCCCCTCTCTCCACAGTCCCCCCCTCTCTCCCACAGTCCCCCCCCTCTCCCACAGTCCCCCCCCTCTCCCACAGTCCCCCCCCCTCTCCCACAGTCTCCCCCCCCTCCCTCCCACAGTCCCCCCCTCCCCCCTCAGTCCCCCCCCCTCCCCCCCCTCAGTCCCCCCCTCTCAGCCCCCCCCCCCCCTCTCAGTCCCCCCCCCCTCCCCCCCCTCTCAGTCCCCCCCCCTTCCCCCCTCTCTCCCACAGTCCCCCCCCTCCCCCCCTCTCTCCCACAGTCCCCCCCTCCCCCCCTCTCTCCCACAGTCCCCCCCCCCTCCCTCCCACAGTCCCCCCCCTCCCCCTCACAGTCCCCCCCTCCCCCTCACAGTCCCCCCCCTCCCCCTCACAGTCCCCTCCCCCTCTCCCACAGTCCCCCCCCCTCTCTCCCACAGTCCCCCCCTCTCTCCACAGTCCCCCCCCTCTCCCACAGTCCCCCCCCTCTCCCACAGTCCCCCCCCTCTCCCACAGTCCCCCCCCTCTCCCACAGTCCCCCCCCTCTCCCACAGTCTCCCCCCCCTCCCTCCCACAGTCCCCCCCCCTCAGTCCCCCCCCTCCCCCCCCCCTCTCAGTCCCCCCCCCCTCCCCCCCTCTCAGTCCCCCCCCCCTCCCCCCCCCTCAGTCCCCCCCCTCAGTCCCCCCCTTCCCCCCTCTCTCCCACAGTCCCCCCCCTCCCCCCCTCTCTCCCCCCTCCCCCCCTCTCTCCCACAGTCCCCCCCTCCCCCCCTCTCTCCCACAGTCCCCCCCCTCTCTCCCACAGTCCCCCCCCCTCTCTCCCACAGTCCCCCCCCTCTCTCCCACAGTCCCCCCCCTCTCTCCCACAGTCCCCCCCCTCTCTCCCACAGTCCCCCCCCTCTCTCCCACAGTCCCCCCCCTCCCCCCCTCTCTCCCACAGTCCCCCCCTCCCCCCCTCTCTCCCACAGTCCCCCCCTCCCCCCCTCTCTCCCACAGTCCCCCCCCTCTCTCCCACAGTCCCCCCCCTCTCTCCCCCACAGTCCCCCCCCTCTCTCCCCCACAGTCCCCCCCCTCTCTCCCCCACAGTCCCCCCCCTCTCTCCCCCACAGTCCCCCCCCCTCTCTCCCCCACAGTCCCCCCCCCTCTCTCCCACAGTCCCCCCCCTCTCTCCCACAGTCCCCCCCCTCTCTCCCCCACAGTCCCCCCCCCCTCCCCCCCACAGTCCCCCCCCTCTCTCCCACAGTCCCCCCCCCCTCTCTCCCACAGTCCCCCCCCTCTCCCCCTCCCACAGTCCCCCCCCCCTCTCTCCCACAGTCCCCCCCCCTCTCCCCCTCCCACAGTCCCCCCCCCTCTCTCCCACAGTCCCCCCCCCTCCCCCCCACAGTCCCCCCCTCTCTCCCACAGTCCCCCCCCCTCTCTCCCACAGTCCCCCCCCCCTCTCTCCCACAGTCCCCCCCCCTCTCTCCCACAGTCCCCCCCCCCTCTCTCCCACAGTCCCCCCCTCTCCCCCTCCCACAGTCCCCCCCCTCTCTCCCACAGTCCCCCCCTCCCCCTCTCTCTCTCACACCATCCCCCCCTCCCCTTTCCTCTCCCCCGCCCCCACCTGCCGACGAAGTTCTCCAACACCGAGCTCTTGCCGGCGCTCTGCCCGCCCACCACAGCGATCTGCGGCAGGTCGAGGTTACAGCTCTGACCGATGGAGCTGAAAGCGTCCTGCAGCTTGTTGACCAGCGGGATCAGATCCTCCATCCCCCGGTTCCCCATGGCGCCGCTCGGGGATTGATTCACTCCCAGCGCCTGCGGCCTGCACTTCCGCTCACACCCTCGGCTCGGCCCGATCCGGCCCGGCCACCAGCCACCTCCCATTGACCAGGGCCGCCGTCAATCACCCGACTCTAGACCAATCACCACATGGTTCCCGGAAGGAATTCCGCCTTCCCTCTGCGTCACACAGATTAGACCAATCGAGGCGGGACTCCTACAGTCAATAGCAACGATCAGCGGTTTGAGTGGCTGCAGGAGACATCAATCAGCATGAGCACGCCTCCACCGCCAGCCATTGACTACAATGCCCGTCGATCATCCCGACTCTATCACGTATTTGCTCCCCCACCGCTGGATAGGCCCCACCAGCCTAACTTTCAATTGGCTGTCGTTGCACGTCAGTCAAGAGCAGCCAGAACCTATTGGAGAATGATGAGGTCATGCTCCCACCCCCCCCCCCTCATCCTTGTTGCTGGATTAGGACACAGAGACGGGGCTGTTACACACCCAGATACCCAACTGTATACCATACAGCAGGAAAGGTGAAGTCAAACAACGGGAAATAATCCACAGGATGAACATCTGAAATTAAAGAAAAAAGCAACATATTGGAAAAACCTCAGGTGGTTGGACACCATCTCTGTCGAGAGAAACACACAGTTAACAGATACTGAACCACAAGTTTAAAAGCAGGTGGGGAGCAGGAAAGAGTTGTGGGGTGGGGAATCATAACGTGGAGGATTTGTGTTCATGTCAAAAGCAGGAACTATCAAGTATTGAAAAAAAAGGAACAGTACATGAAACTTGAAAGGATTCAGAAAAGATCTACAAGGATGTTGCCAGGGTTGGAGGATTTGAGCTATAGGGAGAGGCTGAACAGGGTAGGGCTGTTTTCCCTGGAGTGTTGGAGGCTGAGGGGTAACCTTAGAGAGATTTATAAGATCATGAGGGGCATGGATAGGATACTTAGGCAAATACACTGATGGCATTTATTTTGACTAGAATATAAAAGCAGGGGTGTAAGTCTGAGGCTCTATAATACTCTGGTCAGATCACAGATTCATAGGGATGTACAGCACGGAAACAACCCTTCGGTCCAACTCATCTATGCCGATCAGATATCCTAACCTAGTCCCACTTCAAATTGGGAGAGATCTTCCACAGACTAGTCGAACAACAGGCTGACATACTCATACTCAAGATTAAAGGGGTGATGGAAAGGCACTGTAGGTCAGGCAGCATCGAGGAGCAGGAAAATTGACGCTTCGGGCAAAAGCTCTCCAACTCGCATCCTGCCTGTCCTGCTGTGCTTTTCCAGCACCACTCTAATCTTGACATTGATCGCCAGTACCTGCAGTACTCACTTTCACCTATGCTCATACTCACCTGCACAACTCTCTAACTGGAGGAGGTGGCAAAGTGTTGTACAGTTAGGAGTTATTGTTTGGGAGTCCTCAATATCGTCTCCAGAACCTATGAGATCTCATGGCATCAGGTCAAAGATAAGCAATGAATTTCACTGTGTCTCGCATCTGCTCACACACAACATGGGTGCTGGGGAAAAAATAAGGACTACCACAGTTAGGTGGTAGTGTGGAGGAAAATAAAAAAAAGATAAGCATTGAAACCGCTGGCTGATAAACACATCCCACTCCATGTACCAGCCTTGGTGGCGAATCAATATTCCTCTGACTTGGTGGCACCACTGTTAAGTATGACTGTGTGAAGCAGCAGAGCATGCCTATTAGGCCATATGATGTTTCTGTGTCCTGATTTGGAGATGCCGGTGTTGGACTGGGTGTACAAAGTTAAAAATCACACAACACCAGGTTATAGTCCAACAGGTTTAATTGGAAGCAGTAACTTTCACAACGCTGCTCCTTCATCAGGGGGTTGTGGAGTATAATCGTAAGACACAATTTATGGAAAAAGTTTAAGAGTGTGATGTAACTGAAACTATATATTGAAAAAGACTTGGATTGTCTGTTAAGTCTCTCATCTTTTAGAATGAACATGTTGGTTTCAGTTCTTTCATATGTAAATTGCAGAACTTTTTTAAAAAGATACATCGTAAGTGAACTTTAACAATTTAATGGTATAACGGCTGCAGAAAGGCAGTTCAAGGGGGATCTGCCTTTAGAGGTAGTATGGGCTGAAGTCAGAAATAGGAAAGGTGCAGTCACCTTGTTGGGTGTTTACTATAGGCCCCCCAATAGCAGCAGAGATGTGGAGAAACAGATTGGGAAACAGATTTTGGAAAGGTGCAGAAGCCACAGGGTAGTAGTCATGGGTGATTTCAACTTCCCAAATATTGATTGGAAGCTCTTTAGATCAAGTAGATTGGATGGGGCGGTGTTTGTGCAATGTGTCCAGGAAGCTTTTCTAACTCAGTATGTAGATTGTCCGACCAGAGGGGAGGCCATTTTGGATTTGGTACTCGGTAATGAACCGGGACAAGTGATGGGCTTGTTAGTGGGTGAACATTTCGGTGATGGTGACCACAATTCTGTGACTTTCACCTTGGTTATGGAGAGAGATAGGTGCGTGCAACAGGGTAGGTTTTACAATTGGGGGAAGAGTAATTACGATGCTGTAAGACAGGATCTGAGGAGCATAAGTTGGGAGCATAGGCTGTCAGGGAAGGATGTCGTGGAAATGTGGAACTTTTTCAAGGAACAGATACGACATGTCCTTGATATGTATGTACCTGTCAGGAAGGAAAGAAATGGTCGTGTGAGGGAACCTTGGTTGATGAGGGAGGTTGAATGTCTTGTAAAGAGGAAGAAGGAGGCTTACATAAGGTTGAGGAAACAGGGTTCAGACAGAGCGGTGGAGGGATACAGAATAGCGAGAAGGGACCTGAAGAAAGGGATTAAGAGAGCTAAGAGAGGGCATGAAAAATCTTTGGCGGATAGGATCAAGGATAACCCCAAGGCCTTTTATGCGTATATGAGAAACATGAGAATGACGAGAACGAGAGTAGTAGTGGGAAACTGTGTATTGAGTCGGAAGAGATAGGAGAGGTCTTGAATGAGTACTTTTCTTCAGTATTTACGAATGAGAGGGACCGTATTGTTGAAGAGGAGAGTGTGAAACGGACTGGTAAGGTAGAGGAGATACTTGTTAGGAAGGAAGATGTGTTGGACATTTTGAACAACTTGAGGATAGACAAGTCCCCCGGGCCTGATGGGATATATCCTAGGATTATGTGGGAAGCAAGAGAGGAAATTGCAGTACCGTTGGCAATGATCTTTTCATCTTCACTGTCAACGGGGGTGGTACCAGAGGACTGGAGAGTGGTGAATGTTGTGCCCCTGTTCAAAAAAGGGAATAGGGATAACCCCGGGAATTACAGGCCAGTTAGTCTTACTTCGGTGGTAGGTAAAGTAATGGAAAGGGTACTGAGGGATAGGATTTATGAGTATCTGGAAAGGCACTGCTTGATTAGTGACAGCCAGCACGGATTTGTGAAGGGTAGGTCTTGCCTTACAAGTCTGATTGAATTCTTTGAGAAGGTGACCAAGCATGTGGGCGGCACGGTGGCACAGTGGTTAGCACTGCTGCCTCGCAGCGCCAGAGACCCGGGTTCAATTCCCGTCTCAGGCGACTGACTGTGTGGAGTTTGCACGTTCTCCCCGTGTCTGCGTGGGTTTCCTCCGGGTGCTCCGGTTTCCTCCCACAGTCCAAAGATGTGCAGGTCAGGTGAATTGGCCATTCAAAATTTCCCGTAGTGTTAGGTAAGGGGTAAATGTAGGGGTATGGGTAGGTTACGCTTCGGTGGGTCGGTGTGGACTTGTTGGGCCGAAGGGCCTGTTTCCACACTGTAAAGTAATCTAATCTAATCTAATCATGTGGATGAGGGTAGAGCAGTGGATGTAGTATACATGGATCTTAGTAAGGCATTTGATAAGGTTCCCCATGGTAGGCTTATGCGGAAAGTTAGGAGGCATGGGATAGAGGGAAATTTGGCCAATTGGATAGAAAACTGGCTAACCAGTCGAAGTCAGAGAGTGGTGGTAGATGGTAAATATTCAGCCTGAAGCCCAGTTACAAGTGGAGTTCCGCAGGGATCAGTTCTGGGTCTTCTGCTGTTCGTAATTTTTATTAATGACTTGGATGAGGGAGTCGAAGGGTGGGTCAGTAAATTTGCAGATGATACGAAGATTGGTGGAGTTGTGGATAGTGAGGAGGGCTGTTGTCGGCTGCAAAGGGACTTCGATATGATGCAGAGCTGGGCTGAGGAGTGGCAGATGGAGTTCAACCCTGCCAAGTGTGAGGTTGTCCATTTTGGAAAGACAAATAAGAATGCGGAATACAGGGTTAACGGTAGGGTTCTTAGTAAGGTGGAGGAGCAGAGGGATCTTGGGGTCTATGTTCATAGATATTTGAAAGTTGCCACTCAGGTGGATAGAGCTTGTAAGAAGGCCTATGGTGTATTAGCGTTCATTAGTAGAGGGATTGAATTCAAGAGTCGTGAAGTGATGTTGCAACTGTACAGGACTTTGGTTAGGCCACATTTGGAGTACTGTGTGCATTTCTGGTCGCCTCACTTCAGGAAAGATGTGGAAGCTTTGGAGTGGATGCAGAGAAGATTTACCAGGATGTTGCCTGGAATGGAGAATAGGTCGTACGAGGATAGGTTGAGAGTGCTAGGCATTTTCTCGTTGGAATGGCGAAGGATGAGGGGTGACTTGATAGAGGTTTATAAGATGATCAGAGGAATAGATAGAGTAGACAGTCAGAAACTTTTTCCCCGGGTACAACAGAGTGTTACAAGGGGACATAAGTTTAAGGTGAAGGGTGGAAGGTATAAGGGAGATGTCAGTGGTGGGTTCTTTACCCAGAGAGTGGTGGGGGCATGGAATCCGCTGCCTGTGGTAGTGGTAGAGTCAGAATCTTTGGTGACCTTTAAGCGGCAATTGGATAGGTACATGGATGGGTGCTTAAGCTAGGACAAATGTTTGGCACAACATCGTGGGCCGAAGCGCCTGTTCTGTGCTGTATTGTTCTATGTTCTCTATGTTCTATGTAATTGGTGTCATGTTGACCCAGATAATGCATTTAAGGTGTGGGCTGCCCTATGTGAGAATGTCTGTGCCACAATGTTCAGAGTGATTCTCATCTAGAAAATGGATTTGCAGAATCTTACATGGATTCATGCAGGTTTTGAGCAAAATAAAATGTAATTCTGCAAGAATTACTTGCAGAACTCCCTCTGGCAGCTCATTCCATACATGCACCATCCTTTGTGTGGAAATGGTTGCCCCTTCAATCCCGTTCATATCTTTCCCCTCTCACCCTAAACCTATGCCCTCTAGTTCTGGACTCCCCCACCCCAGAGAAAAGACTTTGTCTACTTATCCTATCCGTGCCCCTCAATTTTATAAACCTCCATAAAGGTTTATAACCTCAATCTCCAACGCTCCAGGAAAAACAGCCCAAGCCTATTCCATCTCTCCCTATAGCTCAAATCTTCCAACCCTGGCAACATCCTTGTAAATCTTTTCTGAACAGTTTCAAGTTTCACAACAACCTTCCGATAGGAAGGAGACCAGAATTGCATGCAATATTCCAAAAGTGGCCGAACCAATGTCCTGTACAGCTGCAACATGACTTCCCAACTTTTTTACTGTAACTTGAAGTCCAGATACATAACATCTCCTGGCTATCCTTGGTCTAACCTGCTTGTTACCGCCTCAAAGAATTCTATCAGATTTGTCAGGCATGACCCCTCTTATGAATCCATGCTGACTCTGTCCTATTTTATGATGCACTTCCAAGTATTCAGAAATCTGATCATTCACAATGGACTCCAAAAGCTTACCAACGAATGAGGTCAACCTTTAATTTCCCATTTTTTCTCTTTTGCCCTTTTTAAATGGGGGGGGGGGGGTCACATGAGCAATTTTTCTCAGTCCTTTGGAGCCCTCCCTGACTTCAGTGATTCCTGAACGATCACCACTAATGTCCCCACTATCTCTTTCAGAACTCTGGGGTGTAGTCCATCTGGTCAGGTGATTTATCCACCTTCAGGCCTTTCAGTTTTTCTAGCACCATTTCCTTGGTGATGTCACATTACTTACCTGTGTCCCCGACTCTCAAAGATTTGGGATATTATTCATGTTTTCCACTGTGAAGATTGACACAAGTACTTGTTCAGTTCCTCTGCTATTTCTGTTCCCCATTACTACTTCTCCAGCAGCCCAATGTCTACTTTTGCCCTTTTTATATCCAAAGAAACTTGCAATTTTAAAAAAATATTACTGGCTAGCTTACCCTCATATTTAATCTTCTCCCTCCTTATTTTTAGCTTATGCCCAAAATGTTGTCTCTCCTGCCTCTCAGATGCTGCCTGACCTGTTGTGCTTTTCTAGCACCACACTCCTCGACTGAGTCTCTAGCATCTGCAGTCCTCACTTCCCTAGCCAACCACAGACACATCATCCTCCCTGTACCATGCTTCTTTTTCCTTAGGATGAATCTCTGCTAGGTCTCTTGAAATACTCTCAAACTCCTGCCATTGCTGTTCCACTTTCCTGCTAGACTTCTCTCCCAGTCAATTCTGATCAGCTCCTCCATCATGCTTCTGTAGTTGCCTTTATTCAACTGTAGTACCGTTATCTGATTCCAGCTTCCCCGTCTGAAATTGCAGACTAAATTTTATCGTGTTATGGTCACTGCTTCCTAAAGATTTCTTCACCTTAAGCTCCCTTATCAAGACTGCCTCATTACACATCACTAAATTCCCGTATTGCCTGTTCCCCAGTAGGCGCCAACAGAAGCTGCTCTGAAAAGCCACCCTGTAGACATTCCACAAATTCTTTTCCTTGCAATCCACTACCAACCTGATTTTCCCAGCCCACCTGCATATTGAAATTCCCCATGATCACTGTAACCTTGTCTTTCTAACACACCTTTTCTATCTCCTGATGCATTTTGTGGCCCACATCCTGACTACTGTTGGGAGGCCTATACATAACTCCCATTATGGTTTTGTTCACCTCTACAGTTTTTCATCTCTACCCACACAGATTCTACATCAACTAACCCTACATCATTTCTTGCTATCGATTTAATTTCATTTCTTAATGATAAGGCAACCCCAACCCCTCTGCTCACCTGGCTGTCTTTTTGATAGAATATACATCCTTGGATATTTAACTCCCAGTCCTAATGCCCTTGCAACCATGGCTCTGTGATGCCCACCACATCATACCTGCCAATTTCAATCTGCACCACAAGTGCAGTTTCAGACTGGCTTTCAAAATAAGATTATTAAAAATCAAAGTTCACCCACACTAAGTAACCTAATCTAATCATCTGCCATGATGGGATTCAAACTAATGTCCCAGAACATTAGCCTGGAGTTCTGAGTTGATTCTGGATTAGTGGTGCTGGAAGAGCACAGCAGTTCAGGCAGCATCCAAGGAGCATCGAAATTGACGTTTCGGACCAAAGCCCTTCATCAGGAATATGAAGGGCTTTTGCCCGAAACGTCGATTTCGAAGCTCCTCGGATGCTGCCTGAACTGCTGTGCTCTTCCAGCACCACTAATCCAGAATCTGGTTTCCAGCATCTGCAGTCATTGTTTTTACCTCTGTTCTGAGTGGATAGTTGATAGAAGAGGCAATACAAAATAAAGGGTATAGTTCTAAAAGGGTATGAGAAGAGACGAATCTGGAGGTGAATATGCATAAATCAGGTTAAGAGAGTGGTTAATAAAGCAGATGGAATTCTGGGCTTTATAAATAGGCATATGGAGTACAAAAGAAATTATGGTCAATGTGTAAACACAGTGGTTAGATTTCACTTACAGTATTATGTCCAATGCTAGTGACACACATTTGGAAGGGTGTGAACACAATAGGAAGATTCATGATAAAAGATTCAGGAGAATGGTTCTAGGAATGAAGAACTTCAGTAATATGGATACATTTGAAAAACTGGGACTGTGTTCCTTGGAGAAGATAAGGAAGTTGCTTGAGATATTCAAAATCATGAAGAGCTGAACTGAGTAAATACAGGAAAAAATAGTTCACAGTGGTGGACAGGACAGAACCAGAAAGTACAGTTTAGAAACGATTAGTCAAAATAGCAATAGCTCCATGAGGGAAAGAAAATTATACACAGCAAATTAGAAAAATGAATTTTAGGGAATGTCAGTGAGGAGGCATTTACAATTGAGATCTTCAGAAAGTTTTGAGACCATAATTACTTTTCTTTATTTTTCAAATTTTTTGTTTGGAATTGAGAGTTGAAGTTGCACTTTGACTAGCATCTTGTTTTGCAAAGGAAGAGAAAGAACATAGAACATTCCAGCACAGTACAGGCCCTTCGGCCCGCGATGTTGTACCAACCTGTGAAACCAATATGAAGCCCATTTTCATCCATTTGTTTATCCAATAACTATTTAAAAGGCCTTAAAGTTGGCAAGTCTACTGCAGTTTATAGGAACTGGCCTAGAGAGAGAATTGCAGGTTGATTGCTGCTCCTGGAACACTACAGACTTTTCAGCACCAAGATGGGTTGTTCAGGGACTAGCAGCTGGTTGGATGTTGAATGGATCAATCAAGGGTAGAACATTGATGGCTAGCTCTTCACAGATAATGGTGAAAAAGTGAAACCATAGTTTGAATGGGTTTGGGTCTAGGTTTAGAGCAGAGGGTTGTGTGCGTACAATATTTTGGACTGGAAGTGATTTCAAATTTTAGTATCTCTAGTTTGATATCCAGCTAAAGAATTGTTGAAGGCTTTGAGGAAAGAATCCCAGTAAGTCTTCAGCAGTCTGCAGAAGTTGTATGAATTGGTGACTTTGGAATTCAAGCAAGATAGAATTCTATGGGATTGGAATATAACACATCACATCACTCAAGAATTTCTGAAGGCCTAGTGTCCATTATGAGATCATTGAATTTGCAAATTGACTTCTTTCAATTTATCTCTTAACTGTGTATCATCTGTCTGAAATTGTGGGCGATGCTGGGCTTAAAGTAAGTAATTTAGTTGTTGTTTATCCATGTTCTGCTAAATTTGAATTGTTAATAATAAATTGTTTTTTCTTTAAGTCTATCTGTTGTTTGTAAAGTCTGGTTAGAAACCATTGGATGTTTTAATTTTACTGTATTGCAAATGCAGGGATAGGGAAACTGATCTGGTTTGGTCTGTTGTCCCATGTCATAATCAGGGGCTCAATTGTGAAACACAGAATATTTATCTGAAATTGGATTTTGGTATTGAGTGGGTAAGTGGACACCAAATATGTATACAAATTTCAGGTGCCACTGGAAATTTAAAGTTTTTTTGAAAGTGTCAGAAGTTTTCCTTGTAGCATCAGGGAATTTTGCAAATCTCAAAGCTAAACTAACTACAAACTCTGCCAGAGTGAGCTAAGAAGGCTGATATAGATTATATAGGGGGCAGCTCAGTTCTGAACACTGCTACCTCAGGGATCTAGGTTCAATTCCACCCTCAGGCAACTGCGTCTGCATGGATTCACTCTTAAGTGCGCTTGTTTCCTCCCACAATGTAGGCTAGGTGGATTAGCCATGGGAAATTCAAGGTTACAGGGATGGATGAGGGTGGGTCTGGGAGAATGGTCTTCAGAGGGCTATGTGGACTTGATGGACAGAATGGCCTGCTTCCACACTGTAGGTATTTGATGATCCTAGTATCAAAACAGTTGGGTTTAATGGAAGTAGGAGGTGCCATGACTGATCCATCACTGAACCTTAGCTACACTTCAGATAATTGGAAATGAGAAATTGGGAGATGGAATTCTTATAGAGGGGGAGAAAAGAGAATCCCAAAGGACATGGATTCAACAGACTGAGCAGAGACCATTCTGTGAATGTGCACTGAAATCAGGAGAAAATACTGTTTCACCAGGTGAGTGTATGCTTGGGGTCTAGCTGATGGGGAAGAAGGATATAAAAATGATATCTGATGCAGGCCATGGTCTTGTTTGGAAAGAGGAGGAAGTGAAGGAGTTTTTCAGGAATGTTGTAGAAGGAACGGTCCCTGCCACGGTTTGGTGGCAGTATTACTTTGGAAGGAGCAGAAAATGGCACAGGATAATCTGCTGAATGTATGGACGGAAGAGGAGGAAAACAGGAACTTGACAATGTTCAGAATTAGTACCAACCAGAAGGTTGACATGGCAAAGTTCAAAGAGTATCATTCAGCATCCAATGACGACCAAGGAGTGGGTTAGATTGACGACTGGGGAGGAGTGTGTGCTTAGGGGGCCAAAGGCATTAACTTCCAAATTTCACAATATTTAACTGGAGAAAAGTATCTCATTTGGGATGCAATGATTGGGTTAGTACATCAAGGGAGTAGCTAGGTGGCAATATGGAGATGGTGAATGACAGTAAAAGGGGAATTTCGACCATGAAACCATACCTGGCAATCTGGACCAACCATATACTGTCCAGAGCATTAATACCACATCAAAAAGTTGTTCAGTCCTGGTCAGTTCAGCTTCTTTCATTCTCAAAGAGTAAGCTACTCTTATATTTGTATTTAATTTTATATTTAAAAACTGTTTTAATCTTCACAAAGTAAACAAGTGCATCATGCATCACAGCCACTGAACAATCTTAAGTTCTAGACAAAAGAAATAAAGATTTACAATCCACCCACAGAGAATCTCAGCCATTCCAACACAGGAGAGATAGAGAAGGTTTTAACAATATGAGCTGAGACAATAACAAAGTGTCCATTATTCATAGAGACACACAACATGGAAACACTCCAAAGTAGTCCATGCTGACCATGCTCCCAAACTAAACAAGTCCCACTTGCCTGTGTTTTGCCCATATCCCTCCAAACCATTCCCATTCATGTACTTACCCAAAATGTCTTTTAAATGTTGTAACTGTACCTGCATCCTCCACTTCCTCTGGTTCATGTCTGGAAAGTACTGCCAATGTATAAATAAGCTGCCCCACATGTCCTTTTTAAGACTTATTCCTCTCACTTTAAAAATAGGCACCCCCCCCCCCCCCCCCCCGCCAGGTTTGAACTCCCCGACCATAGGGAAAAGAATTCTTGCTATTTACCTTGTCTATGCCCCTCATAATAAGGTCACCCCGCTCCAACCTCCTACTCCTCAGTGAAAAAAGTCTATTTTTATAACTCAAACCCTCCATTCCCAGCAACACCCTGATAAGTCTTTTTTTGAATCCTCTGCAATTTAATATCCTTCCTATAGCAGGGTGACCAGAACTGCCCACAGTATTCCACAAGAGGCCTCATCAATGTCCTATACAACCTCAACATGATATCCTAACTCCTATACTCAAGGGTCTGAGCAATGAAAGCAAGTGTACTAAACACCTTCCTAACCACTGTGTCTATCGGTGTTGCAAATTTCAAAGAATTATGTACCTGAACTCCTCAGTCTCTCCATTCCACAACTACCCAGGGCCTGACCATTAATTGTACAAGTCCCACTCTTCTTTCTTTTACCAAATTACAATACCTCGCATTTTTCAGAATTAAATTCCATCTGCCACTCAGGGCATCAACATTTTATTTAGGTCAAAGCAATACTGTGGTGACTGATCTGAATGATGTCCAGACACAGGCAGGATGATGGGCTGCTATTTCAATTGTGTAATAAATCAAGCAAACATAGGTGGCTTTAAAAAGGCTAATTGCACTGAAGAGAGCAGAGCATGTTGGTTTCAGCTGCCAGGAACAAGCATTCATCAGACAAAAAAAGTCTTTTGTCCCCCGCACCCCCTCAAACCTCCCAATGATCAGGGAAGATCAGCCAGCAATCAGGGTACCCTTACTGCTGTCTCTCCAGTCACTGCTCCATTAGTTCATTAGAGGAAACCTATCAGGCAACCTTTTTCAAAGTTGCAAGCATAGAAGAAAAGTTTTAAAAATGCTTATTCACTTACATACACAAAATATATATCTAACAGGAATGAGCACACATTGCAGCTCTCCTTCCTTCACAGCATCAGACAAGTGCTGGAACAAAAAAATCAGTTTGTTCTTTCTTACACACTTCATTGCTCAGACACATCCTATCAATGAACAAACTTTTTAAAACTGTATTCGGCGTCAATGCAAAAGCATAGATCAAGGTCAAGCAGAGTAGTGATCTCAGATCAAAGCTGCTGGAGAGACAACTTTCATCCCCAAAACCCACCTACCGTACTCTTCCTGCAGTTACCTCCTCCTCTATTTCACTCATCATCTGTTCAACTCCCTCCACCCTCATCTCACAAAGGACCCCCATGTAGACGGCAAGATGGGCTTGAATCAGAGGCAGTAACAAAGTGGCAGGCACCCAGTTGTTAACAAGTGATATGTTAACCCTAACCTTAAATCAGTGCTGCACCAGAATCAGACTGCAGGACAATAAAGATTAGACTGAAACGTATCATGTCCGTCCAAACACAATGGCTCAAACCACACCCACTGCAATCAATTGAAACTTAAGCACCAACTACATAGACATTCCCTATTCCTTTCTCAAACTGAAACACTGTATTGCCACAAAAGGCACCTGGCACAGACCCTTCTTTACTTTAGCCAGTCTGTGGTGTTAAATCAGGTCAGGCAGGTCAGTTAGCATTTCAAGGTGTTTCACCTTTTCACATTTCAACATTTTACCTTGCATCACATGCTGCAGATTTACTGAGTATTTTGATTATCTTTTGTTTTTATTTCAGATTTCCAGCATCTGCAGTATGTGATGAAGACTTGTACTATCACTTGGAAACTTGGTTCTTAAGTGGAAAGAACCATTTACAACTGTTAAGTGTAATTTGTGTTCCTATATGATGGATTTTTCCTTTTTAACCCCCATATAATTGTTAAGCTCAGAAAGCAGTACCAGAATGTCTGAAATTTCATTTACATGCCTCTAAAGTGAGGCTTTTAAAACCCTGGAGGTGATTAGTTCAGTGCCTTAACAACAAGAGTAGAAGATAGAGGTGTTCTGTGGCTTAAGGAGACAAGAGATTCTGTCTTTCTCACTCTATCTGGGTGTTCAGTGAAAAGGCACTCCTTGTTCCTCAGTAAAAAGAAAGGCCTGTACTAGCAGCAGTGTGCAGTTGAACAGTCTCTACAATAGTCAGGGCAGAAGTAGTAGTGTTCTGGAGTATTTTGTGTAAGAGAAAAGCTCCAGAAACAAAAAATAAACTGTGGAAGAGGAGTTTGGAAAACCAATGTTAAGAAATAACCAAGCTATATTAGCTGGTTAATCGCTTCAGGAAGAGACAGGGACTAAATAAATGCATTGAGTGATTACTTTTATTTCTTGCAAAATCTGCAAAGTCATGCCCCTGAAAAGGAACTTTAAATTGAAAACAGGGGACCCTTTACTGAGGAGTATACATCTGTAAGGTTGCTGTTGAGGGATAACAGGTTGAATCTTTATTTTGACCATTTCAAATAGTTGCTATTAAATGCAATATTTTTTTTTCCTTTATGTTGAATAGATTTTGATATTCTTTTGTTAACAGTACATTGGCAGTCTGTTTTGAATATGTTAAGTGACTAACCTCCATAGAAACCAAACAGCAAAAAAAAAACTCGATCTATCAAGCCATGTTTCACACTGGAATTTAGCTTGTCCAGTATAACCATCTGCTGGTATTGCAAATTTTTTGTTTGTGCGTTGAAAGATTAATGTAATCTTACATCAACAAATATGAAACTCCCCCAGCAATGACCTGGAGAGATATTTGGTCAGAAGTTTGATTAGTGGTGGTCTTTCCATATTTTACTTTGCACCCTGATTTTCTGAATTTCAGCATTTTAACAACTTTAATTGCAGCTAACGTCCAATAAAATTTGACAGTAGAGGACCCAGGGCTCACACTGATCGTGTTTCTTCCCACTTGGATTTCACTGATATACAGTGAAGGTGAGCATCATTTTCAAGGAGTGACAGTTAACCTGTCAAAGGGTAGCAAACAGATACTTGCACATTCCATATAGACATTGAAGATCAAAGACAGGAAACCACAGAGATGCAAGCATTTGGGAGACTCTCCCACTTGCAAAATGGGATCAGCCAAATGCAAGCTATGATCAAAAATCACTACTTTTTATTCAATGACTACATCAAGCACCTGGAATCATAAACATTTGAGCAGTCTTGGTCAAGAAATTGTAAATCAGCAATTGCTCCTGCCCACTGCTCAATGAGCCCTTGGTGAGAAGTGCTGGGCTCAACCATGATCTCTCCTACACTCCTAATCACCTTCAATTGGGTGACGGAGGTTAATGAGGTGACTGAAATAAAAATGTACTTGGAACACTGGGAGACACTGAATGGGAGTGAGGGAATGGTGGTGCTGGAATTGATCAGAGAAGACATGTTTGTCACCACAAAACAAAAAAAGATACAACGCCCCATAACAGCACAGACTGAGCAAAATGATGTTAGACTTCCAAGGGTTAGATCATGAGAAATTACATTAAGAAAGGCTTGTATTCCATGGAATATAGACGGTAACAGGGGAAAAAAAAAAAGGTGCCTTTTCCCCATGATGGGGGATTTCAAGACTTGGAGACACTTTGCACAGAGTGTGATATGTGTGTGAAGTGAATTTCCTGAGGAAGTGGTGGATGTGGGTACAGTTACAACGTTTGAAAGACATTTGGGTAAGTACATGAATAACAAATGTTTAGAGGGATATGGGCCAAGCACAGGCAGGTGGGACTAGTTTAGTCTTCGATTACGATCGGTATGGATTACTTAGACTGAAAGGTCTGTTTCTTTGCTGTATGACGATATGAAAATTTGATGATATTTAAATTGTCAGGCTAGATAAAAGTAAAGATTTTCTGCTAACAAAATCAAAAAATAAAAATAAATCAGAGCCAGGTCAGAGGAAGACAACAAAATCTTATGAAACACTTCGTCACATAAACAAAAAATGTGTGAAGCTCTTTCACATAAAAGTAATAGATGCAAGTGCAATTGTCAAATTTTAAATTGGAGATCAAGAGCATTTTGCTATCAGGAGTCTAAAGGATATGGAACCAACGTAGAGATCAACTATGGTCTCACTGAACTGCAGACCGGGTTCCTCCTCTTCCTCACTGATCAGTAGCATCATTGAAAAAAGACTTATATTTATAAAGTGGTGCCAATCACAACTTTAGGACCTCCCAATAATTCATTTCTACAGTGTAAGCACTAATGTTGTAATCATATTTCTTGACTGTCAATATTGGTGTTATTTCTCGTTGTAATTAGATATAAATAGAGGTGAATTAAAGGGAATAAACTTCACTTGGCAGTGAGACTATAGTTGTAGTAGCAGCAGACACCACATAAGACAAGGCAGGACAGCCCAGGTAGTGCAATCAGCTGACAAAGGGATGAAACCAGGTCATGCAGAAAATTCAAGCTGACACTGACAGTAATATCATTGCAGTACAGATTAGACAAATTTTTCAGTGAACTCTGATATCAATTCAGGTTTAAAAATTAACAAAAGTTGTGATTGCAATGCAAAGTCTCAACCACCAAGCTTTTTTTTTGGGGGGGGGAATAAATCGGGAATTAATGAAGAGACCTTCAGGCAGAGACCTTGTGGAGTTACTCAGAGGGAAGTGGGTTAAGGTTATCAATAAGGGAAGGGAATATCAAAATCCCAAGCAATGTAAGTGAGGGAGGAGAGGGGTTGCTTTGCATGACAGTCCCACTTACCAACCCCAAATCACACAAGGCGAAATACTAGAAAGTGCAACACAGCACATTCATGGGACCAATGTCCACTCACTGCTGTCAGAGACATTCAGTGCTGACTCTGGGTACACACTGAAAATATTATTGTACAAAAGGACACAGGCTCCTATAAAATCAATTCCATCAAATGCATATGGTGAGACAGAACCACGGACCCCTGGTTAAATGAGTTCTCTGTAAGAAGGAGAGATGAAGAAGTTTGGTCATCCACACACTTAGTCCAGCCTATGACCCAGGAGCTGAATAATACTGACCCTGCCCCTGTCTGTTCTTCGAGTCAATGGGGGCGTGAGCTAGACTCTGATGAATGTCGAATTCGGGGCACAGTGTGTCCATTCACACAGCTATTGCGTTTGGTCAGACCACCAGTCAGGATGTCTTGAATGTGCTGCACAATCAGATTTATGGCAACTACAAGAGAGACAGGTAGCAGAAAATCAAACTTCACATATTTATTCCTAAAGCAGACAGTGTAGAATTAGTATTCTAGAAAGCATTGCTCCTCCCACCACCAGCTCCTCCTCTCTCCAATCTCCCATTCAATACACACTCGCACCATGCCCCATCCCATTCATAGACAACCCTTCCACCCTCTTGTAAAAAAAAAAATGTCTACACCAATTCTTCACATTGCCTCAGCCCTATGGCTTTGATCTTAGTAGAACATAGAACAATACAGCACAGAACAGGCCCTTCGGCCCACGATGTTGTGCCGAACATTTGTCCTAGCTTAAGCACCCATCCATGTACCTATCCAATTGCCGCTTAAAGGTCACCAAAGATTCTGACTCTACCCAGAGAGTGGTGGGGGCATGGAATGCGCTGCCTGTGGGAGTGGTAAAGAATCTACCCCTGACATCTCCCCTATACCTTCCACCCTTCACCTTAAATTTATGTCCCCTTGTAACACTCTGTTGCACCTGGGGAAAAAAGTTTCTGACTGTCTACTCTATCTATTCCTCTGATCATCTTATAAACCTCTATCAAGTCACCCCTCATCCTTTGCCGTTCCAACGAGCAAAGGCCTAGCACTCTCAACCTATCCTCGTACGACCTATTCTCCATTCCAGGCAACATCCTAGTAAATCTTCTCTGCACCCACTCCAAAGCTTCCACATCTTTCCTGAAGTGAGGCGACCAGAAATGCACACAGTACTCCAAATGTGGCCTAACCAAAGTCCTGTACAGTTGCAACATCACTTCACGACTCTTGAATTCAATCCCTCTGCTAATGAACGCTAATACACCATAGGCCTTCTTACAAGCTCTATCCACCTGAGTGGCAACTTTCAAAGATCTATGAACATAGACCCCAAGATCCCTCTGTTCCTCCACCTTACTAAGAACCCTACCGTTAACCCTGTATTCCGCATTCTTATTTGTCTTTCCAAAATGGACAACTTCACACTTGGCAGGGTTGAACTCCATGTGCCACTCCTCAGCCCAGCTCTGCATCATATCTAAGTCTCTTTGCAGCCGACAACAGCCCTCCTCACTATCCACAACTCCACCAATCTTCGTATCATCTGCAAATTTACTGACCCTACCCTTCGACTCCCTCTTCCAAGTCATTAATAAAAATTACAAACAGCAGAGGACCCAGAACTGATCCCTGCGGAACTCCACTTGTAACTGGGCTCCAGGCTGAATATTTGCCATCTACCACCACTCTCTGACTTCGACCGGTTAGCCAGTTTTCTATCCAATTGGCCAAATTTCCCTCTATCCCATGCCTCCTAACTTTCCGCATAAGCCTACCATGGGGAATCTTATCAAATGCCTTAGTACTCACCCAGATTTTCCACTCCTCTGGGGATGATGACATCTGCATATTTCTTGGTCTGTAAATGACAACATAAATAGTGACAGCTCTTTCTCATACGGTGATTTTTGCATTTACCATTAAAGGAAAAGAGAATCAAAATAAGGAACTGTTACTGCAACTCTACGAAGCACCAACAAAACTGCACCTGGAGTTTTGCGCACAGTTCTGGTTCCATTACTTTAGGAGGGATGTAGAGGAGTTCAGAGGAGTTTCACTAGATTGATTCCAGATATGTGGGCTGGAAATGTGTTGCTGGAAAAGCGCAGGTCAGGCAGCATCCAGGGAACAGGAGAATCGACGTTTCGGGCATAAGCCCTTCTTCAGGAATGGGGAAAGTTTGTCCAGCAGGCTAAGATAAAAGGTAGGGGGGAGGGGCGTTGGAAATGTGATAGGTGATAACCTATCACATTTCCGACGCCCCTCCCCCAAGTCCCTCCTCCCTACCTTTTGTCCAGCAGGCTAAGATAAACTTTCCCCATTCCTAAAGAAGGGCTTATGCCTGAAACGTCGATTCTCCTGTTCCCTGGATGCTGCCTGACCTGCTGCGCTTTTCCAGCAACACATTTCCAGCTCTGATCTCCAGCATCTGCAGACCTCACTTTCTCCTCCAGATATGTGGGGTTTGTCTAATAAAAAGATTGAGTAGTTGAGGTCCGTATTTTCTGGAGTTGAAATGACTGAGGGGAGATTAACAGAGATATACAAGATGCTAAAGAGGATTGACAACGTAGACATAGAGCAGATATTTGCTCGTGCGAGGAAATTTGGAACAGGAGGTCATAATTTTAGGGTAAAGGGGTGGCAGTTTTAAAATAGGTGAGCAGAAATTATTTCTTTCAAAGGGTCTGAATTTGTGGAATTCACTATCCAAGTGTGGTAGATGTTAGGACAATGAGTAAATTCAAGGAGGAGACAGACAGATTTTTTAAACTGGGAGTAGGTTAATGGGTTATGGGGAGTGGACAGGAAAGGAGTTAAGATCAGCCATGATAGTGTTAAATAGTGGAGCAGACTCAGGGCCTAAAATCCTGCTCCTCATCTTTAAGTTCTTATAATCAACCCTGGCTGCTTCTCATTCACTATCCTTGAACCAGTTCTGTAATAAAACACTGTAGAGTTCCTGCTGAATCAGTTCCAGGCACTGACATGGCTTCACTTTTAGAGGAACTTTAAACTGAACTCAATGGATCAGCATCTGCTGAACATAAAATATTCAACTCACTGATCTCAGCACGACTTCAGTTTTTAAAAGAAAATCTTGCGGTACATGGGCATCACTGGCTGGACCAGCAATTATTGCCCATTACAAGATAGTGGTGAGCTACCTTCTCAAACCACTGCAGTTCACGTGCTGTAGGTAAACTCACATTGCTGTTAGGGAGGGAATTTCAGGATTTTGTTCCAGCAATTGTGAAGGAATGGCGATGTATTTCCAAGTTAGGATGGAGAGTCGTGTGGAGGAGAACATGGAAGTGTTGGCGTTCCCATGTATCTGCTGTCCTTGTCCTTCCAAATAGAAGTGGTCATGGGTTTGGAAGGTACGGTCTAAGGACCTTTGGTGAATTTCTGCAGTGAATCTTGTAGGTAGTACACACTGATGCCATTCAGTGTCAGTGGTGGAGGGAGTGGATAGTTGTTAGTGTGATGCCAATCAAACAGGCTGCTTTGTCCTAGATGATGACAAGCTTCTTGAGCATTGTTGAAGCTGCCCCCATCCAGGCAAATGGGGAGTATTCCATCAGACTCTTGACTTGTGCCTGTAGATGGTGGAGAGACTTTGGGGAAGTCTGATGGTGAATTACTTGCACAATATTTCTAGCCTCTGACCTGCCATTGTGTTTATGTGACAAGTTCAGATGAGTTTCTGGTTAATAATAGTCCCAAAAATATTGATTGTGAGCGAACTCATTGATGGTAACACCATTCGGTATCAATGGGCAGCAATTAGATTGGCTATCATTGGTGATTGCCATTGCCTGGCATTTGTCCAGATTTTGTCACATTTGAATGCAAACTGTTTCAGTACCTGAGGAGTTGTGAATAGTGAACAGCATCCCTATGTCTAACCTTCACCTTATAATGGAAGGTTGGTATTGATGAAGCAGCTGAAGATTGTTGGGCTTAGGACATCACTGAGAAACTCCCGATGTCCTGCAGCTGAGATGACAGACCTCCAAATATCACAACCATTTTCCTATTTGCCAGGTATGGCTCCGATCAACTGAGTCTTTGCTCACCAATACCGTGATTCCAGTTTTGTTAGGGTTCCTTGATGCCACACTCAGTCAAATGCAGCCTTGATTCAACGACTGTCACTCTCATCTCAACTCTGGAATTCAGCTGTTTTGTCCATATTTGAACCAAGGCTGTAATGAGGTCAGGAGCTGAGTGGCCCTGGTAGAACCCAAACTGCATGTCACTGAGCAGGCTATTGCTGTTTTTTGCCCAGTATTGTGTATACATGACATATCTGGGCAATTTTCCACATTATCAGGTAGATGCCAAGTTTTGTAATTATACTGAAGAGCTTGGCTAGGGGAGTGGCAAGTTCTGGAGCACATGCCTTCAGTACTATTGTCGGAATATTGTCAGAGCCCATTGCCTTTGCAGTATCCAGTATCTCCATTTATTTCTTGATACCATATGGAGTGAATCTAATTAGCTGAGGACTGGTATTTATAATGCTGGGGACCATTGTAGGAGGTTCAGGTGGATCATCCACTCAGCTCTTTTGCAAATGCTTCAATTTTACCTTCTGTCCTGATGTATTGGACCCTTCTATCAAGAGGATAGGATATTTGTGGAGCGTCGTCCTCCAGTGAGTTGTTTAGTTATCTACCACCTTTCACGACTAGATGTGGTAGGTCTGAGCTTAGATCAAATCCACTGGTTGTGGGATCACTTAGCTCTGTGTTTGCTGTTTGGCAGCTTCACCAAGTTGACACCCTTTTGTTTGGTGCTGCTCCTGGCATTCCCTCCTGCTCTCTATTGAACTAGGGTAGATTCCCTCTTTTAATTGGGGTATTGCCAGGTCATGAGGTTACAGACTATGTTGGAGTACAGGTCTGCTGCTGTTGATGCCCAACAGCGCCTCGTGGATGCCTGGTCAAGTTGCTAGGTCCATGTGAAGTCTGTCCCATTTAGCACGGTGATAGTGTCAGACAATACAATGGAGGACATTCTCAATGTAAAGACGAGACTTTGTCTCTACAAAGGACTGTATGGTGGTCACACTTACTGATATGTAGATTGAGTCTCACCTGTAACCTCACTTACCCTGACTACCTAGTTCATTACTCCCAACTCTCAATCTAACCAATTACTTCTGAATAATTGCTCACCGGAAGACAGAACTCCTCGAAGGCTGGTTTTACAAATGTGGTGTACTGTGTCAGGATTTGCTCCAGGTCCCTCCCTCTCTCACTGATGTCTCTCAACACTGAAGATGGGAAACAAAATAGTTAAAATTGTGAAAAGCAGAAACAATGGAGCTCACCACATAAACATTGCATCAACAGAGACTGGGGAATAGGTCATTATGGAGAATGTACATAAAGCTGGCCCCCTCTTACAGTCTAGAGCTCCTCAGCTTAGAAGTTCAGGGCCAGAGCATGGAACCAGGTGATTAAAAAAATAAATCAAAATTGTTGGAAAAGCTCAGCAGGTCTGGCAGCATCCGTGGAGGGAAAGCAGAGTCATCATTTTGGGTCCAGTGACCTGTCATCAGAACTCCAGATCCGAAGTGTGACTCTGCTTTCTCTCCACAAATGCTGCCTGACCTGCTGAGTTTCTCCAGCAATTTCTGTTTTTGTTTCAGATTTCCAACATCCACAGTTCTTTGTTTTATAGCCAATGAAAATGGTCTGAGGGATCAGTATGGGAAGCAAAGGGAGTGCAGTGGAGCAGAAAAAGAAACAAATCAATCCTGTTCATTTACTGTTCAATACCATTTCCCAATTCCAGATCTGCCTCAACCCAAGGCCAACCAGGCACCATAATCACCCTCAGCCACCTCAGGAAACCTTCTCACCTCTTCGGGATAGCCGGGTATCCGCATCTGTGTCCACAAAAAGTTTCATTTGGAACAAGTCCCTAATCTCTTGGGAATAGAAAACTAGGATTCCCTCGAAGAGGACCACATCCGCTGGATAAACTTTCACCATCTCAGACTTTCTGTGTACAAAACACCTCAGTTAGTCTCACTCCAAATCCACATGAGCAAAGAACACTCAACCCTTCGTTTAATCAGACCATTCTCTATCCAAGTTGGATTTAAAGTAATTATTAGCCCTCTTTTAGTTTGAGTTTTTGTGAATGAGATGTGGGCATTGCAGGCTGAGCCAGCATTTATAACCCATCCCCAATTACCCTGAAGGAAGTGTAAGCTGCCTTCTTGAATGATCCGAGTCCACATGCTATAGAGACACACACAGTTGTTAATGGCTGTTTCAGGATTGAGAACCAGTGAAAGAACAGCAGTAATTGGTCAACAGATTGGTTGGAGTTAGAGGGGAACTTGCAGATATTCCCACTATGCATCTGCTACCGTTGTCCTTTTAAATGGGAGAGCTCAGGCATTTGGAAGGTGATGTTGTAGGGGTGGCCATGACACAAACGCTGTGAGACCTGCCTCCCAATTAGTCTAAATTAGCAGCCACTAACTTAATTCCTTCTCCTAAATACACATGGGTTATTTGCCTCTGTGGATTTCTCAGACAATGCTCATTAGTAAAATAATAAGGAGGCAGTTTATTTGTACAAGATATACCAGCGTGGATCACTGCTGCCTTCACTCAATGTCAACATACACAACCTAATGGCAGGGTTCAATTAAAGGAGTCCTGTACAATCAAAAATCCCACCCACCACAAAGCGGCAGTTTTAGGGGTATAGGATGATTGGCCAACAGAAATACAAGCCTTGCTTCCCTCCTCCACCCAAACATTGTGCAATCTCAGAAATGATGATCATTACCAGAAGGGCAGCATACTCTGAGCCCGCCTCACAAATAACAGTTTTGTCTCCAATTTCTACAACCTTTGCTTTTCATTAGCAAATGTAATCGGAATTGGTGGTTTGTTTGATAGTTCTGTGCACTCGGATGCATACCGTGAGTGTTTAATAAAATCATAAACGGGAATTGAGACTGTCTTGCCATTGACGATATCCTTCAAGGTGTGAAGAATTAGTTCATTGTCAAAAGCATCTGCATACAAGAGAAAAAGAGGAAAATCAGTAACAAGCAGAACCTGGAAGTCATCACAAGGATCTCTCTACCACAACCACACAGTGACCCTCACACTGTATAAAACCTGCCTCAGGCTACATCATCCCTTTGTATTTTCTGAAATTCAAAGCAGAATATTAGGCTCCCTTTCATTCTGAGAATCACAAATCAAATTCTCAAAACCATGCTGTCCCTGTCTGTAATCTCCAACACAGCCCCGATAACGCCTCTTCTCTTCACCCAACCATTCATCCTTATCATCTTGTTCCTGTTTCCCCTCCCACCTGTAACACAAGTAAATACCTGGATGATCGAAGTTATACTGCCCTTTACTAGCCTTGGCTTTTTGTTCTGCAGTCAGCACCTTGTAGAAACTGTCCTGGCTCAGGATCACCACTTGTCTCTGCTGCTGGTCCACCTTATTCTGGCCCAGCAACTCAACAATTTTCTGACACACCGAGGACTGTGGTGAAAGAAGAACAGAAGATTAAATTATATCTTCAATAATCCAGAATTCAGTCATACGTCTGAGTTGAAGACAACATGTTTGGCACAATAACAGACAACTTCCACAGTGAGGTCATGAATTTGAAATTTGTTAAACTTGAGAGGGTGCAGAAAAGATTTACAATGATGTTGCTGGGATTGGAAGGTTTGAGCTACCGGGAGAGGCTGGGGCTTTTTTCCCCCCCCCCTGCCGGAGCATCAGAGGACATGGTGTGACCTTATAGAAGTTTATGAGTGGCATGGCTAAAGTGCATAGCGAAGGTCTTTTTCCAAGAGTAGGGGAGCCCAAAACTAGAAGGCATAGATTTAAGGTGGGAGGGGAAAGATTTAAGAAGTACCTGAGGGAAAACGGTTTATGCAGAGGTTGATATTTGTATGAAGTGAGCTGCCAGAGAAAATGGTGGAGGCTGGTACAGTTACAGCATTTAAAAAGCTTCTGGTTGTGTACATGAATAGGAAGGGTTTAGAGGGATACGGGCAAAACACATGCAAATGGGACTAGGTCAGATTGGGATGCCTGGTTGGTGCGGACAAGTTGAACCCAAGGGTCTGTTTCTGTGCTGTATGACTCTATACATCAGCAAGTCATTTGTCATGCTTTCACATACAGAACGATCTGATCTCAAAGTGATGGAAAATTGTGTTTCAACCTAATTCCTCATGGCCACTAACTGAAATTGACATTTGATGAGAGAATTAGGTCATCACATTGCAAAATGCAATAGTCTGTTCTAAAATGAGGGATAGGACAAGGCATCGTCAGATTCAGAAAGAGAAGAGAACCCTCAACCTGAGCCCAAACAGAAACAGCAGTGGCATCTGTTGAGTATTTCTTTTCCCTCATTGTTTCAGGGGATTGGGCACCACAGGCAAGGCTGACATCTGTGTCCCATCTCCAATTGCCCTCGAATGCAGTGGCCTGTTAGGACATTTGAGGGGGCAGTTAGGAGTCAAACATGTTGTTGTGGATCTGGAATCACATATAAGCCAGACCAAGCAAGGAGAGCAGATTTCCTTCCCTAAAGGACATTAGTGAACCAGTTACCTTCTGACATCAATCTATGATAATCTTATGGTCAAAAAAAAAGGCCAAAAGATTGCAATTTAAAAACAGCCGAAAATTGAAGGCCTTATTTTCAAATACACACATTTATAACCAAGATGAATTGAAACCACAGATAGAGATAAATTTGGAGACTTGCATTCAATTCCAAAATTATTAATTGAATTTTAATACCATTAGCTGCCTTGATGGGATTTGAACAGATGTCTTGGAGCCAGGGCCGTCACCATCCCCCTGTATGTGGAGAAGCTGAGGTTGTATAGGAATAGAGCACTTTAGGAATCCAGGTCCAGAAATCATTAAAAGCTACTGTTAGATATTAAATAAAATTTTAAGAGGCTAATGGAATGCTGGCCTTTACCTCAAATAGTTTCAGATTATAATGTTACGTTTGTATGCACACGAAGAAGTAGTTGAGTCTTTTCACTAACTTTTCTGCCAGTTAGGATGTAGTGCAAGTAATACATTTGCAGGTTCCAAATGTTTTTGATACTACTTTGAGCTATGCTAAGACCTGAATTCATTTTACAAAGCACAGAACATACTAAAAAAAAAGTGCACCTGCAAAAAAAAGGCCAAAAGATTGCAATTTAAAAACAGCCGAAAATTGAAGGCCTTATTTTCAAATACACACATTTATAACCAAGATGAATTGAAACCACAGATAGAGATAAATTTGGATGAGCTGATTGGCATTACAGAGACATAGCTGAAAGTTGACCAATGCTAGGACTTGAAATGTTGAAGAGTTTTGACAACATAACATCAGAAATCTAGGTGGTGGTGTAAGGATAGCTCTGTGAATTAATGGTAGTCTTAGTTCAGCATGGAGTGATGACCTTAACTTGAAATTATCAGATGTACATTTGTTTGTGGAGAAAAGTAGCAGCAAGGTAGAGACCATTTGTAGGAGTAATTTACAGATCCCCAAACAGTAATTAGTGTATCAAAGAGCAGACAGGAAGAAAACAAAATGGAACATGCAGGGACTGCTCCACAATAAATCAGCAACATTATGCAACATGGGGAAGGCAATGGCATAATGGTATGGTCACTGGACTAGTAATCAAGAAACCCAGTAACTTTGGGGACAGCAATTGGAATCCCAAAATGACAGATGGTGGGATTTGGAATTTTTTTTTTTAAAATCAGGTTTTATAATTTCAAATGACCATCACAAAACCACATTTGTGGTAAACAAGCCTCTAGGCAACAATATCAAATTACAAATTAAATGTACAAATCTGCAAAGATTAGTAGTAGGTCAGAGATTGGGCAGACTTTAAAATCAAAGAATGATTAAAAGATAATAAAAGAGATAAAAAGCAGAGTATGAGCAAAAACAAGCAATATAAAAACAGACAGTGAATATTGCATGTCGGAATAGGAAGAATGACTATAATCAGATCAACTTTGAATTCATTATGGGAAATAAAGATTTTGATCACATGGGCTAAGAAGTGGCAAATGGAGTTTAATTTAGATAAATGCAAGGTGCTGCATTTTAGAGAAGCAAATCAGGGCAGGACTTATACATTTAATGGTTAGGTCCTGGGGAGTTTTGCTGTACAGAGATGTTGGAGTGCAGGTTCATAGTTTATTGGAAGCGAAGTCCCAGATAGACAAGATAGTGAAGATGATATTTAGTATGCTTGGCTTTATTGGTCAGTGTACTGAGTATAGCAGTTGGGACATTGGAGCAGCTGCAAAGGTTATTGATTAGATCACTATTGGAACAATTCTGGTCTCCCTCTGTAGGAAAGATGTGAAACTTGAAAGGGCTCAGAAAAGATTTACAAGAATGTTGCCAGGGTTTGAGGGTTGTAATCCCGTTGTAATCTGATGTAACCTTCTTCGCTGTCCACTACATCTCCAATCTTGGTGTCATCTGCAAACTTACTAACCATTTCACTTATGTTCATTTCCAAGTCAATTATACGAGTGAGGAAAAGTAGTGGTCCCAGCACTGACCCTTGTGGTACACCCCTGGTCACAGGCCTCTAGTCTGAAAAGCAACCTTCCACCACCACCACCCTCTGTTTTCTACCTTTGAGCCAGTTCTGTGTCCAAATGGCAAGTTCTTCCTCGTGATCTAACCTTGCTAACCAGTCTACTATGAGGAACTTTGCTGAACACCTTACTGAAGTCCATATAAATCACATCCACTGCTCTGCCCTCATCAATACTCTTGGTTACTTCTTCAAAAAACTAATTCAAATCATGAGACCAGATTTCCATGCACAAAGCTGTGGTGACTATCCCTAAATAGTGAGACCACATTACCCAATCTCCACTTTTCCAGCATCTCACCTGTGACAGTAGATGATACAGGTATCTCAGCAAGGGGCACAACACTCTCGTCCCTAGCTTCCCACACAGTTATAGTGTGCACCTGATCAGGTAAAAGTGAGGACTGCAGATACTGGAGATTAGAGTCAAGAGTGTGGAGCTGGAAAAGCACAGCAGGTTAGGCAGCATCTGAGGAGCAGGAAAATCAATGAAGGGCTTTTGCCTGAAACTTTGATTTTGCTGCTCCTCGGATGCAGCCTGACCTGCTGTGCTTTTCCAGCACCACACTCTTGACTACACCAGATCAGGTCCTGGGGATTTATCCACCTTTATGAATTTTAAGACATCCAGCAGCACCTCCTCAATAATATGGACATTTTGCAAGATGAATATGAATTCATAGGTGCATATGAATAAAGTAATTTTTGAAATAGAAAAAGCACAGATAGTAGATGCATTGATTCTCTCTTTCAGAATGCATTAAATTCTGAAAGGACTCCAGAGGATTAGAAAATGGCAAACAATATTTTTTATTCAAGAAAGCAGGGAGGCCAAAAGCTGTAACCTTTAGACCAAATGGCCTGACGTCTCTCATTGAGAAGGTGCTAGAATCTAATTCTGATGAAAGATTGTGAAGGGTCACAACTTGAAAGGTTAACTCTGCTTTCTCTCCACAGATCCTACCAGATCTATGTTTCTCCAGAAATTTCTGTTTTGTGCTAGAATCTAACTGATGCTTTTAAAATAAATTTAAAATTCAACAGACTAAATATAGAGACTGTACCATTTATTAGCTGTTTGGTGATTTCAAAATAGGTTTCACACTAAATCCTTCTCCCAAAAATAGTAACAATACTACTCAAGCAGCTTTGCCAGAGATGGAAACAAAGTTGACACTTCAAGTCAGCTTTTCTCAACGTTCTAAAGTATTAGGCAAGGGATCAGTAGTCGTACAGCACAGAAACAGACCCTTCTGTTCATGTTGACCAAATTTCCCAAACTAAACTAGTCCTACTTTTCCTTCCTTGGCCTCGGGTTTCCTCCAGGTATTTCAGTTTCCTTCCACAGTCCAAAGACATGCAGGTTAAGCGAACTGGCTGTGCTAAATTGCCCAAAAGGGTGTGTAGGTTACGTGCACTAGTCAGGGGTAAATATCAAGTGGGGGAACATGTCTGGGTGGCTTATTCTTCAGAGGGTTGGTGTGGATTTGTTGGTCTGATGGGCCTGTTTCCACACTGTAGGTATTCTATGATACATATCCCTGTAAATCTTTCCACTCCTGTGCCTATCCAAATGTCATTTACAATGTTCTAAATGTACCTACATCTATCACTTTCTCTGTCAGTTCATTCCACATACACACCACACTCTGTCCAGAAAAGGTTGCCCCTCAGGTCCCTTTTAAATCTTTCTTCTCTCACCTTAAAAATATGCTCCTTAGTTTTGAACTCCTTCACCTTCGGGAAAAGACCTTTGCTTTACATTTGTTCTATGCGAACTGCAGCAGATGACAGACCAAAATGCCTCTTATGACTGAGGGGCTGAGTAGCATCTTCCTGTTGTTCATTCCCAGTCTATCCTCAAACCTGGTACATTCTTAAACAGACACTCCCAAAGGCTACACATAACACCAAAAAAAAACTAGCTCAATGATGAAAAGGAAACGGTATTTGGCTTTATTTTATTACTCAGCGTCTCTTCAGAAATCCCCAGTGACTAAAGCCTAATATAATCCCGCCCACACCATAAAACCCAACTTTACCTGCCTTTTACTTTCATTCCTGACAGGGCCGGCACCGCGCCTGCGCACTCCTCAGCCCCACACCAGGACCAGAACTGCGCCTGCGCACTCCTCAGCCCCACACCAGGACCAGAACTGCGCCTGCGCACTCCTCAGCCCCACACCAGGACCAGAACTGCGCCTGCGCACTCCTCAGCCCCACACCAGGACCAAAACTGCGCCTGCGCACTCCTCAGCCCCACACCAGGACCAAAACTGCGCCTGCGCACTCCTCAGCCCCACACCAGGACCAAAACTGCGCCTGCGCACTCCTCAGCCCCACACCAGGACCAAAACCGCGCCTGCGCACTCCTCAGCCCCACACCAGGACCAAAACCGCGCCTGCGCACTCCTCAGCCCCACACCAGGACCAAAACCGCGCCTGCGCACTCCTCAGCCCCACACCAGGACCAGAACCGCGCCTGCGCACTCCTCAGCCCCACACCAGGACCAGAACCGCGCCTGCGCACTCCTCAGCCCCACACCAGGACCAGAACCGCGCCCACGCATCTCTCTGCACCACAACGTGGCTAACACCGCGCCTGCGCATCACTCAGCGCCACAACGTGGCTAACACCGCGCCTGCGCATCCCTCAGCGCCTCACTGGGACCGACACCAGGCCTGCGTAGCAGCCTCGCCACGGGGGCCGTTCCCGCTGACCATGCGGGCGTTTTCTAAAGTCTGGATTCACAACACCGCTCGAGAGGCAGTTCCACTGGAATCCCGGACTACAGTCGCCAACGCGATGACCTACCTTCCCGCTCGCGGTCCCGCCGCTGACAGCAATAAGGAAAGGTCGATGCTGCGCCTTCCGCTCAAGCACCGCATCGGCTGCCATTTCCGCCGACATGACTGCGGAGCTGGCGCACGCGCGCCTTTATGTATGCTACAACCAAACTTGGTTGTCTCAGCAAGAGAGGTTGGCGAGGCAATCAGCTCACCCAAATTAGAGATTCCCACATCATCCAAAACTAGGTAGATTCCCATATCATCCAAAATCAGAGAGATTTCCACATCATCCAATATCAGAGAGATTCCCACATCATCCAAAATCACAGAGATTCCCATGTCATTCAAAATGAGAGAGATTCCCACATCATTCCAAAATCAGAGAGATTCCCATATCATCCAAAATCAGAGAGATTCTCATATCATCCAAAATGAGAGAGATTCCCATATCATTCAAACTCAGAGATCCCCACATCATTCCAAAATCAGAGAGATTCCCACATCATCCAAAATAAGAAAGATTCCCACATAATTCCAAAGATTTCAACAACATTCCAAATTCAGAAAGATTCCCACATAATTCCAAAGATTTCCACATCATTTCAAAATCAGAGAGAATCACATATATTTCCAAAATTAGGGGAATCCCAACGTCATCCAAAATCAGAGGTTACCACTCATCCAAAATCATATAGATTACCACATCATCCAAAATCACAGAGATTCCCATATCATTGAAAATCAGAAATATTCCCACAACATTCCAAAATCATACAGATTCCCACATCATCCAAAATCAAAGAATCCCATATCATCCAAAACCAGAGATCCCACATCATCCAATATCAGAGAGATTCACACATTATCCAAAACCAGAGATTCCCATATCATTCCAAAATTAAAGTGATTGCCAAATCATCCAAATCAGAGAGATTCTCATGATATCCAAAGTCAGAGATTCCCTTTTCATTCAAAATTAGACATTCCCACCTCATTCCAAAATCAGAGAGATTCCCATATCCAAAATGAAAGTGATTCCACTATCATTACAAAATCAGACATTCCCACAACATTGAAAATCAAAGAGATTCCCACATCATCCAAAAACAGATTCCAATATCATTACAAAATCAGACAGATTCCCACATTATCCAAAACCAGAGAGATTCCCACATCATTCCAAAATCAGGGAGATTCCCACTTCATTCCAAAATCAAAGATTTCCACATCATCCAAAACCACATAGATTCCCACATCACCCAAAATCACAGAGATTCCCATATCATTCCAAAATTAGAGTGATTTCAACATCATCCAAAATCAGAGAGATTCCTATAATATTCAAAATCAGAGATTCCAGTTTCATCCAAAATTAGAGACTTTCCCATATCATTCCAAAATCAGGGAGATTCCCAATTCATTCCAAACTCAAAGAGATTCCCGTATCAATCCAAAACGAGTGAGATTCCCACCTCATTCCAAAATTAGAGAGATTCCCATATCATCCAAAATGAGAGTGATTCCACTATCATTATAAAATCAGGGAGATTCCCATAATATCCAAAATCAAAGAGATTCCTATATCATTACAAAATCATATAGATTCCCACATCATCCAAATCCAGAGAGATTCCCACATCATTCCAAAATCAAAGAGATTCCCACATCATCCAAAAAGCACAGAGGTACCTATATTATTCAAAATCAAAGAGATTCTCATATCATTCCAAAATTAAAGTGATTCCCACATCATCCAAAATCAGAAAGATTCCCATGATATCCAAAATCAGAGATTCCCTTTTCATTAAAAATTAGAGACATTCCCTATCATTCCAAAATCAGACAGATTCCCAAATCATCCAAAACGAGAGAGATTCTCATACCATCCAAAATCAGAGAGATTCCCACATGTCCAAAATAAGAGATTCCCACCTCATTCCAAAATTAGAGAGATTCCCATATCATCCAAAATGAGAGTGATTCCACATCAGTCCAAAATCAGAGATTTCCATATCATCGAAAATCAAAGCGATTCCCACATCATCCAAAATCAGATTCCCATATCATTACAAAATCAGACAGATTCCCACATCATTCCAAAATCAGGGAAATTCACGCCTCATTCCATAATCAGAGAGATTTCTGTATCATCCAAAACCAGAGAGATTTCCATATCAGAGAAATTCCCATATCATTCCAAAACAAGCAAAGTTCTCATATCATCCAAATCCAGAGAGATTCCCACATCATCCAATATGAGAGAGAATCTGACATCATCCAAAATCATACAGATTCCCACATCATCCAAAATCAGAAAGATTCCCACATAATTCTAAAGATTTCCACATCATTCCAAAATCAGAAAGATTTCCACATAATTCTAAAGATTTCCACATCATTCCAAAATTAGATAGAATCCCAGATCATTCCAAAATCATACAGATTCCGACATCACCCAACATCAGAGAGATTCCCATAATATCCAAAATCTGAGATTCCAATATCATTCAAACGGGAGATCCCCACATCATCCAAACCAGAGAAATTCCCATATCATTCCAAAACAAGAGACATTTCCATATCATTCCAAAATCAGACAGATTCCCACATCATCCAAAATCAGGAAGATTCCCATACCATTCCAAAATTAGAGGGATTCCCATATCATTACAAAATCACAGAGATTCACATATCATTCCAAAATCAAAGAGATTCCCATATAATCCAAATTCAGAGAGATTTCCACATCGTCCAAAATGAGATAGATTCCTACATCATTCCAAAATCAGGGAGATTCCCATATCATTCAAAATCAGAGATTTCCACATCATTCAAAATCATACAGATTCCATCAGCCAAAATCAGAGAGATTCATCATCCAAAATCAGAGATTCCCATATCATTCCAAAATTAGAGCAATGCCATTTCATTCAAAATCAGAGAAATTCCCACATCATCCAAAATCAGAGAGATTCCCATAATATCCAAAATCAGAGATTCCCATAATATCCAAAATCAGAGACATTCCCATATCATTCCAAAATTAGAATTATTCCCAGATCATGCAAAATCAGAGAGATTCATGGATCATCTAAAATTAGAGACATCTGCATATCATTCCAAAATTAGAGCGATTCCCACATCATCCAAAATCAGAGATTCCCATAATATCCAAAATCAGAGATTCCCCTTTCATCCAAAATTAAACACATTCCTATATCATTCTAAAATTAGACAGATTCCCACATCATCCAAACCGAGAGATTTCCACATCATTCCAAAATCAAAGAGATTCCCATATAATCCAAAATAAGAGAGAGTCCCACATTGTGCAAAACAAGAGAGATTCCCACATCATTCCAAAATCAGGAAGATTCCTAAATCATTCCAAAATTAGAGGGATTCCCACATCATCCAAAATCACAGAGATCCCCATATCATCCAAAATCAGAGATTCCCATTTTATCCAACATTAGAAACATTCCCACATCATTCCAAAATCAAAGTGATTCCCATATAATCCAAAATCAGAGAGAATCTCACATCACCCAAAATGAGATAGATTCCTACGTCATTCCAAAATTAGGGAGATTCCCATAACATTTCAAAATTAGAGGGATTCCCACATCATTCAGATTCAGGGATATTCCAAATTATCCAAAATCAGAGATTCTCATATCATTCAAAACCAGAGGGATTCCCACATCATCCAAAATCACTAGAGATCCCCATATCATCCAAAATCAGAGATTCCCATTCCATCCAACATTAGAAACATTCCCACATCATTCCAAACTCAAAGAGATTCTCATATAATCCAAAATCAGAGAGATTCTCACATCACCCAAAATGAAATAGATTCCAACATCATTCCAAAATTAGGGAGATTCCCATAACATTCTAAAATTAGAGGGATTCCCGCATCACCCAAAATCAGAGATATTCCAAATTATCCAAAATCAGAGATTCTCATATCATTCAAAACCAGAGAGATTCGCACATAGAGTCATAGAGATGTACAGCATGGAAACAGACCCTTCGGTCCAACCCGCCCATGCAGACCAGATATCCCGATCAACCTAGTCCCACCTGCCAGCACCCGGCCCATATCCCTCCAAACCTTTCCTATTCATAAACCCATCCAAATGTCTCTTAAATGTTGCAATTGTGCCAGGCTCCACCACTTCCTCTGGTAGCTCATTCCATACCTTCTGTGTGAAAAAGTTGCCCCTGAGGTCCCTTTAATATCTTTTCCCTCTCACCCTAAACCTTTGCCCTCTAATTCTGGACTCCCCGACCCCAGGGAAAAGACTTTGTCTATTTATCCTATCCATGCCGCTCTTGATTTTGTAAACCTCTATAAGGTTCACCCTTCAGCCTCTGACCCTCCAGGAAAACAGCCTCAGCCTGTTCAGCCTCTCCCTATAGCTCAAATCCTCCAACCCTGGCAACATCCTTGTAAATCTTTTCTGAACCCTTTCAAGTTTCACAACATCTTTCCCATAGGAAGGAGACCAGAATTGCATGCAATATTCCAACGTGGCCTAACCAATGTCCTGTACAGCTGCAACATGGCCTCCCAACTCCTGTACTCAGTACTCTGACCAATAAAGGAAAGCATACCAAAAGCCTTCTTCACTATCCTATCTACCTGTGACTCCACTTTCAAGGAGTTATGAACCTGCATTCCAAGGTCTCTTTGTTCAGCAACACTCCCGGACCTTACCATTAAGTGTATAAGTCCTGTTAAGATTTGCTTTCCCAAAATGCAGCGCCTCGCATTTATATGAATTAAACTCTATCTGCCACTTCTCAGCCCATTGGCTCATCTGGTCAAGATCCTGTTGTAATCTGAGGTAACCCTCTTCGCTGTCCAATGAGATTTCCTCATTCATCCCAAAATCAGCGAGATTGCCATAAAATCCAAAATCAGAAAGATTTCCACATAGTTTCTGTCTCCTATGTTCTAGCGAATTTATATCCAAATGGCTAGCTCTCTCTGAATTCCATATGATTTAACATTGCTATGCAGCCTACCATATGGAACCTTGTTGAAAACCTTGCTGAAGTCCATATAGACAATGTCCACCACTCTGCCTTCATCGACCTTCTTTGTTGCTTCTTCAAAAAACACTATCAAGTTAGTGAGGTACGATTTCCCTAGCACAAAGCAATGTAGACTATCCTTAAATAGCTCATGCCTTTCCAAATGTGTTGTAAATTCTGTTCCTCAGAATTCCCTCTAACAGGCTCACTGGTCTGTAGTTCCTTAGCTTTTTCTTACCACCTTTCTTAAATAAATTAATGTGGCACCACATTAATTACCTACCAGTTTTGTGGCGCCTACCTATGGCTATTGATGAGAGAAATATCTCAGTAAGGGGCAAGCAATCAATTCCCAACTTCCCACAAAGTTCTGGGATACACCTGAGCAGGTCCTTGGGATTGATGCACCCTTATGTGTTTTAAGACATCCAGCACCTTCTCCACTGTAATATGGACACTTTTCAATATTTCACTATTTATTTCTCCATGTTCTCTAGCTTCCATATCGTTCTCCACAATAAATACTGATGTGAAAAACTCGCTTCGTATCTAACCCATCTCCAGCAGTTCCACACATAGATGGCCTTGTACATCTTTAAGGAGCATATTCTCTCTCGAGTTACTCTTTTCCCTTAGTCTATTTATAGAATCTCTTTGGATTCTCCTTGACCCTATTTGACAAAGCTACCTCATGTTCCCTTCTTGCCCTCCTGATTTCCCTCTTGAGTAGAGAGGGGAAAGATATAAAAGAGACCTAAGGGGCAACTTTTTCACGCAGAGGGTGGTAGCGTATGGAATGAACTGCCAGATAAAATGGTGGAGGCTGGTACAATTGCAACATTTAAGAGGCATTTGGATGGGTATATGAATAGGAAGGGTTTGGAGGAATATGGGCCAGGTGCTGGCAGGTGGGACTAGATTGGGTTGGGATATCTGGTCGGCGTGGACAGGTTGGACCGACAGGTCTGTTTCCATGCTGTACATCTCTTTGACTAGTGGGCGGCACAGTGGTTAGCACTGCTGTCTCACAGCACTGTGTGGAGTTTGCACATTCTCCCCATGTCTCCGTGGGATTCCTCCGGGTGCTCTGGTTTCCTCCCACAATCCAGAAATGTGCAGGTTAGGTGAATTGGCTATGCTAAATTGCCAATAGTGTTAGGGTTAAGGGGAATGGGTCTGGGTGGGTTGTGCTTTGGCGGGTTGGTGTGGACTTGTTGGACCGAAGGGCCTGTTTCCACACTGTAAATAATCTAATCTAATCTAATACTCAATGAGTATACTCCTACTTCCCTTATATGTCTTGAGGGATTCACTTGATCCCAGCTGTCCATACTTGGCAAATATCTTCTTTTTGTTGAAATATCAGAGCAATTCCCATATCATTCAAGATCAGAGAAATTCCCATATCACCAGTATTGTAGAGATTACCCCATCACCCAAAATCTCAGAGACAAAAATCCAGATGCAGTATGTTCCTGTTAGTGTGAAGGGCAAGGGTGATAGGTACAGGGAATGCTGGATGACTAGAGAAATTGAGGTTTTGGTCAAAATAAAGAAGGAAACATGTGATAGGTATGGATAGCAGGGATTGAGTGATTCCCTATAAGAGTATGAAGTGTGCAGGAGCAGGTTGCTGTAATTATACAGGGCTTTGGTGAGACCACACCTGGAATATTGTGCAGTTTTGATCTCCTTATCTGAGGGAGGATGTTGTTGTAGGGGAAGTGCAGCGAAGGTTTACCACATTATTTGGTGAGAATGGCGGGAACAGGCCATGATCATAATGAAGGGCCGAATGGACTACTCCTGCTGTCTATGAATCTGTCATATGTGATAACATATAGCATGTAACCTATAACATATAGCATACAGCCTAACGACAATCTATATGATAGTGTATAGTATGTAGTCAAATGGGAGTCTGTTATAATGGACATGGTAATGGAGAGGACACTTTAACCCGGAGTCTATATGATCATCTATAGGATGCAGCCTATAGGGTGGTGGTGCCGTGCCCGCGCGCGGTGCTCGCTCCCGCCGCCGCCATGTCCCCGGCCCCAGGCCCAGGCGCGCCCTCAGCCTCAGCCTCGGCCCCGCTGCGGGTCCTGAGCCGCCGCGAGTGCCCGGTGAGCCGGGCCCGGCTCCTGCAGCTCGAGCTGCCGCACGGGGAGCTCCAGACCCCGGTCTTTATGCCGGTCGGAACCCAGGGAACCCTCAAAGGCATCGCCGTGGGGCAGCTCGAGGCCCTGGGCTGCAGGATCCTCCTCGGGAACACATACCACCTGGGGGCCCGCCCGGTGAGAGAGGGGGGGGGGCCGCGCGCCCGGTGAGAGGGGGGGGGCCGCGCGCCCGGTGAGAGGGGGGGGGGCCCGCCCGGTGAGAGAGGGGGGGGCCCGCCCGGTGAGAGAGGGAGGGGAGGGGGCCCGCCCGGTGAGAGAGGGGGGGGCCCGCCCGGTGAGAGAGGGGGGGGCCCGCCCGGTGAGAGAGGGAGGGGGGGGGGCCCGCCCGGTGAGAGAGGGAGGGGGGGGGGCCCGCCCGGTGAGAGAGGGAGGGGAGGGGGCCCGCCCGGTGAGAGAGGGAGGGGAGGGGGCCCGCCCGGTGAGAGAGGGAGGGGAGGGGGCCCGCCCGGTGAGAGAGGGAGGGGAGGGGGCCCGCCCGGTGAGAGAGGGAGGGGAGGGGGGCCCGGTGGGAGGGAGGGAGGGAGGGCCCGGTGGGAGGGGGAGGGAGGGGGGGCCCGGTGGGAGGGGGAGGGAGGGGGGGCCCGGTGGGAGGGGGAGGGAGGGGGGCCCGGGGGGAGGGGGGGGAGCGGCCCGGTGAGAGGGATAGGGGAGGGGGGGGGGGGGAGAGAGGGGCCCGGTGAGAGGGGGAGGGGAGGGGGGGGGGGAGAGAGGGGCCCGGTGAGAGGGGGAGGGGGGGGGAAGCGGCCCGGTGAGAGGGGGAGGGGGGGGGAAGCGGCCCGGTGAGAGGGAGGGGGGGGGAAGCGGCCCGGTGAGAGGGGGAGGGGGGGAAGCGGCCCGGTGAGAGGGGGAGGGGGGGAAGCGGCCCGGTGAGAGGGGGAGGGGAAGCGGCCCGGGGGGAGGGGGGGGGGGGGGGGAAGCGGCCCGGTGAGAGGGGGAGGGAGGGGGGGGAGCGGCCCGGTGAGAGGGGGAGGGAGGGGGGGGGGAAGCGGCCCGGTGAGAGGGGGAGGGGGAGGGGGGGAAGCGGCCCGGTGAGAGGGGGAGGGGAAGCGGCCCGGGGGGGGGGAAGCGGCCCGGGGGGAGCGGCCCGGTGAGAGGGGGAGGGGGGGGGGAGCGGCCCGGTGAGAGGGGGAGGGAGGGGGGGGGGGGAGCGGCCCGGTGAGAGGGAGGGGGAGGGAGGGAGGGAGGGGGGGGAGCGGCCCGGTGAGAGTGAGGGGTGAGGGGCCCGCCCGGTGAGAGGGAGGGGGCTGCCGGCCCGGTGAGAGGGAGGGGTGGGGGGCGCCCGGTGAGAGGGAGGGGTGGGGGGCCCGCCCGGTGAGAGGGAGGGGTGGGGGGCGCCCGGTGAGAGGGAGGGGTGGGGGGCACCCGGTGAGAGGGTGGGGTGGGGGGCGCCCGGTGAGTGTGAAGGGGGGGGGGGGCCTGCCCGGTGAGAGGGAGGGGTGGGGGGCGCCCGGTGAACGGGAGGGGGGGGGGCCCGCCCGGTGAGAGGGAGGCGGGTGCCGGCCTTGTGAGAGGGAGGGGGGGGGGGGCGCCCGGTGAGGGGGTTGGGGGCCCGCCCGGTGAGGGGGAGGGGTGGGGGGCGCCCGGTGAGAGGGAGGGGTGGGGGGCGCCCGGTGAGAGGGAGGGGTGGGGGGCGCCCGGTGAGAGTGAGGGGGGGGGGGCCTGCCCGGTGAGAGGGAGGGGTGGGGGGCGCCCGGTGAACGGGAGGGGGGGGGCCCGCCCGGTGAGAGGGAGGGGGGTGCCGGCCTTGTGAGAGGGAGGGGGGGGGGGGGCGCCCGGTGAGGGCGTTGGGGGCCCGCCCGGTGAGGGGGAGGGGTGGGGGCGCGCCCGGGGAGGGGGGGGGCCTGTCTGGTGAGGGGGGAGAGGGGGCCCGCCCAGTGAGGGGAGGGGGAGAGGGGGCCCGCCCGTTGAGTGAGGGGGGGGTGGGGTGGAGCGGGGGCCCATCTGGTGAGGGGGAGGGGTCTCACCTGGTGACGGGGAGGGGGAAGGTGCCCGCCTGCTGAGGGGAAGTGTGCCCGTCCGGGGGCGCAGAGAGGTGGCAGGGGCAGGGGGTCTGCCCGGTTGGTGGTGGGGAGGGGGAGTAGGGGCAGGGGGCCTGCCCGGGGGCGGGGGGAGGGGGCAGGTGAGAGCGAGGGGCAGCCCGGTAAGGAATAGAGGGGCCCAGAGGGGAGAGAGCCTGGGGGTTGGGGAGGAGGGTTTGGGGGGAGAGGCCCGGACCTGTCTGGTGTGGGGGGTAGGGTCCACTGTTCAGTATTTGGGATCCATGTGTTGGTCATCCATTGTATGGGATCTCCAGCCATTTATTCCTAAAGTATGTTTCTCTCCAGGGGCCAGAACTTATCTCAAAAGCCAATGGGCTGCATGGTTTTATGAACTGGAAGAGAGCGCTTCTAACAGTGAGTATGCAACAGAAATATTCAATGAGGGGAAAAGTTTGTCCTTTTGAGAACCCAAGCTTAGGTACTTTCCTCTCTCAGCAGCCTTTTATTTTTGGAGCATACAAATTGTTTGCGATATCCATTCACAGCGATGGGGTTAGGGTTCATTTTCCTTTCTGTCATCCTGAGTTCTGCAATCATCTTTAGAGAAGGACAACCATGATAGAGAAGGTGTTGAAATTAGGAAAGAGATCTTGAGTGAACTTCAACAAGTTACAGTTGAGAGGGAAGAGGTTTTAGCAGCATTATTAGATAAATGCCCAGATCCAGATGTTTCCCAAACTTCTGAAAGTGGCCAGGGTGGACAATGCAGGAGGAAAGCCTTAGACCTCAGGTCAATATACACGGACTAATCAGATGGACAGGACTGTGACAAATGAGGGTCAGTCCTGAAAAGTGTGAAGTGATGTGTTTTGAGAGGGCACATGGGTTTTGATCAAGGAAGTTGTGATAGGAGCTGTATAAACATTAGTTAGGCTGCAACTGGAGTATTGAGTCACAACGCTGTTGGAAGGATGTGTTTGCACTAGAGAGGTTATGGAGGAGGTTTACAAGATGTTGCCTGAGATGGAGCGGTTCAGCTTATGAGTAGTGTCCATAAAGGCTGGGGTTGCTTTCCTTAATACAGAGAAGATTGAGGGGATGAAGGGTTTTTATTATTTGTTCATAGGATGCAAGCATCAGTGGCGTCATCATCCACATTGCTGTGCGTCTGGAGACACATGTAGGTCAGACTGGGAAAGGATGATCGATCCCTTTCCTGAAAGGATATTTGTGATTCAAATTGTTTTATGCTATTCTAGATCTTTTATCTCAAGGGTTTCCACAGCAATTGACAATGGTAACATGGTCACCATTTGATAAGCTTGTTATTTCCAGATTTTTTTTTATTGAATCCAAATCAACCGAGCTGCCCTGGTGGGATTCAGAACATTAACCTGGGGATCTGGATAGTAGCCTAGTGACATTACCAACGCACACCCCGACCCCATAGGTGGACAAAGGTGAGGGTCATCAGTCTGATAGACCGGAAGAAATGTTTCCCCTTAGTATTTAGATGAATATGAGGTTGAGGGCCATGTGCTGGAAATGGGACTAGAGTCATCAGATATTTGGTGACTGGCACAGAAATAATGGGCTGAAGGCCCTCTTTGTAAAATTTTATGAATCTATGATCAATCTATCAATAAGTCTATGACACCACTCACACTCATACTCAAATAAAGAACAGTCTGTTGTACAAACCAAACCCTTCTTTCTGATTCAAAACGTCCTTCATTTTCCATATACTGTGTGTATAGGGCCACCCTGAATTTCATTCACAACATCTTCCTATTTTGTACGTGTTAGCTACTCGCTGATATTAAATACCTCCTTGTGCAAACCTGATAGGATCCCAGAATTGCATGCCTTGAATATGGTTGTTCGGCTTGGTCTTCTCCTGGATATTTTGAGAGTCTGCTGTTTTGTATCCCTTCTCCCTGCAGGACAGTGGTGGGTTTCAGATGGTGTCTTTAGTGGAATTGGCTGAAGTAACAGAACAAGGAGTACGATTCTCTTCTCCTTATGATGGAAAGGAAATTCTTCTGACACCTGAAAAATCGATTGAAATACAGAATGCTCTTGGTAACCAGTAGTTAATCCTAATCCTAATACAATAGTCAGGTATAGCCGTAAGAAGGCTGAGGAGATGTGGGGTTACAAAAGTTGGGGTGGAGGTCGGGGGAGCATGTGGTTGAGATTGTGTTCACCTAGGTGAGAGATTGCAATAGGGTGGGGTTTGTGAAGGGAGCGGGGTCAGGGGCGAGAGGGAAGGGGCGGGGTCAGGGGGTGGGGGTCAGCAGGGGGATTGGGGAGGGGGTGGGGAAGGGGGTGGGGAAAGGAGGCAGGGATGGGTGGGGGGGGTCAAGGGAGGACGTGGGTGAATGCAAGGGTAACGTGGGCACGGTTATGGTGAAGGGAGTGTGCGTTTGGTCAGGGTTGTGCGGAAAGTGTACGTGCAGTGTTTCCGTTGTTCCTAATTGTTATATTTCTATCAATGCTGCGTTAGGTTCAGACATCATGATGCAGTTGGACGATGTTGTGAGCAGCACAGTGTCTGGGCCGAGAGTTGAGGAAGCCATGTACAGGTCGGTGAGAATGATGCATTCATAAGTGTTAGTGTCTCACAGCTCAGCCTCCAGTAATTCCTTCAATACTGACACTCACTAACAGTGCCCTCCCTCCCATAAGGATTTACTCATCAAGAACAATCTATCTCTGTCTTAAGTGCCTTGGCCTCTGCAGCTTTCTGTGGCAGAGAGTTCCATAGATTCACCACCCTCCAGCTGAAGAAATTCTTCCTCATCTTGGTTATATGGGGTATCCTTTGGGTGTGCTCTCGGTGTCTTAGCCTCTGCTACTATTGGAAACATCTTGTCCACATCCACTGTATCCAGGTGTCTCAGGAATGCAATGACCTCCCACCCCCCCACCCAGTTCTCCCAGTTCATCATCCTTCTGATCTCCATTGAATGCAGACTCGGAATCCTCAACTGCTTTCATTTGACAAGCCCCTTCATCCTTAGGATAATTTTTATGTCAATCCTTACATACAGGGCCAAAGCTGCTGCTAAACCATTCCAAATGCAATCTGACCACAGCCTTATACAGCCTCAGCAGTATATTCCTGGTTTTGAATTCAGGCCCCCTCAAAATGAATGCTAACAATGCATTTGCCTTCCTAACTGCCAACAGAACCTACATGTTAACATTAAGAGAATCTTGAACTAGAACTGCTTAGTACCTTTGTGCTTCAGATATCTGAGGCCTTTTCCCATTTAGAAAATAGCCTCCACCTCTATTCTTCCTACCAAAGTGCAAAACCTCACCTTTTCTCACATTATATTCCATCTGCCACTTCTTTGTCCACTTTCCAAATCTGTCAGGGTCCTGCTGCAGCCTACCTGCCTTGTCAACACTATTTGTCCCCCCACTTATCTTTGTAATCTATAAGTTTATGAGCATTGCCCTAGGTTCCTTTATCTGGATTGTTAATGTATTATACATAACTCTTGCCATTGCTGCTCTACTGTCTTCTCTGCCAACCAACTCTGGACAGCTCCTCCCTCCTGTCTTTATAGTTGCCTTTGCTCAATATTACCACCACTACATCTGATTCAATATTCTCCGTCAAACTGCAGGGTCAATTCTATCATGTTATGGTCACTACCCCTGAGGTTCCTTCATGTTAAGATCCTTAATCAAGTCTTCACATTACACATCAAATCCAGCATTGCCCCTTCCCTTTTGAGTCTATCACAAGCTGCTCCAAAAAGAAATTTTGTGGATATTTCTACGAATTCCTTTTTTGGGATCTGCTGACTTTTCCAACCTGGTTTCCACAGTCCACCAGTATGAAGTCCCCCATGATTATTGTAATAGTGCCCTTCTTAATACCTTTTCTATCTCCCCAGATTTATTTTCTGCCACACACCTGACTCTACTAGGACGCCTGTAGATTTCTTTGTGGTTCTTCAGCCTGACCCATGGCCTTCTGACCTATGTTGCCTCTAGCTGTTGATTTAAATTCATTTCTTTCTGACAAGGAAACCTTCTCCCTTGTTTCGATCCCCGATCCCCTACATCTCTGATACTAACAACATATTCGCCAACTTTAATCTGCGATACAAGCTCATTTACCTTGTTTCAAGTACTGTGTGTGTTTAAGTACAGTAGCCTCAGTCCAATATTGACTGCTCCCCTTTTCTTAGTTGTCTCCTTATCAGCTGTACCTGGTTAGAATCCTGACTCTTTCCATACTCTGATCTATTACCCTTTCCAGTCTCTCTCTCTCTCTCATCTCTGTCTGTCCTTCTGCTTCCGTCCACTTCTGTCCTTTTCACCATCTTTCTCACTGTCTCTGACCTTGACTCTGTGCCTATCTGTTTTATTCACCCAAAATGAGTGACAGTAATTATATTGATGTCTCTTAGGTCTATTCGCTGGTTGGATCGCTGCATTGCAGCAAATAAGAACCCTGAGCAACAGAATCTGTTTGCTATTATTCAGGGCGGCCTGGATGCTGAACTGCGTAAGAAATGTCTGACAGGTGCGACGTAGATCTCAACTTTTCTGCTGATCTATGATATTAGCTGGAAAACTGCTTCTGTCTTATGTAAAAACCATACTTTTTAATTTTTCTATTATTTTGGATTATGGATGAAAATAGGAACAGGATTGTTTTAAACTAAGGAAACTGGAAGTACTTTTTAAAAATTAGTGACTGGAACTCGTGAGTTGTGTTTACAGTGCTGCTTGGTTTAATCACTGGGGGAAGATGTCTTAGATGTCATGGCACCAGGGATGTGTGCAGAGTAAGATAGTTGCTGATTGGTTTGTGCAATTGGAAGTCCGATGTCATCAGCATAATGACCGCCCCGATTGGCTCTGGGAAGGCGATCAATTTATGTGTAACATTACAGGGAGAGAAACTTCAGGCTGCAGCAACATCGAGATCTCTACCTGTCTCTCTGTTCTCTTCTCCCCCCCCCCCCCCACCAACCTTTGCAGTGAAGTAACCAAAGACAGGAGGACAGCCAGTTGCTGTTAGCAACTAATAAGTGAAGGACTTTACACCCTTTGTGTTCTGCAAATAATTGAAAGAATCTGGAAAAGATCTTGGGAAACAAAAAGGTCATGTCATTGGATCCTGTCAACTGGTGCTATGAAACTGTGATACCCTGGCATTTTCTTCCCTCCAGTGAAGACCATATCTTCTTAATTTTCTGTTCGTGCTTTTTCTGTTGAGAAAAGAACTATTTTGAATGCAAAGGTTTTTGGAAGGGTTGTTGCATGTTAGAAAACAAGTTACCTGAAGCTAATTGTAAATGCTCTTTATTCTGCTGTAGAATCAAGTGTAGGGAAAGACTACTTGCAGATGAGCTGGAGCCAAGTGGCTGTGTATGAATGGAGATTCAGCCAGTAACAAGTAGCTGATTGGTCTGTGGAATGGCATTCTGCCTGCCAACAACAATGTGATTGGCTCCCACCTAAACAAGTTGGGGTGAGAGTGTTCAGTCAGAATTTGTTGGATCTTCAGAAGTGGAGGAGCTGTTGAGTATCTCAAACCTGAAGATGGTCAGTTTATTTTCCCTCATCCGTTACTATGAGGTGTGATTTTTAATTAACATTTATGCATGTGAGCCAGTCACCCTGTGCCTCCTACAAACTAGTGAAAGTGTATGGAGAAGGAAGATTGAGAAGCACTGTTCTCATTAGGAAAAGGATTACTTCAGCAAAGCCTGTAGATCAGGACCCCAGATATAAATTGTGAATAGGCAAGGTCCTGGAGTCATTGGCTTTGCTGTCTCTCAGCCTATTACTGGTCACTGCATTTTTTAGCACTTTTCTGTTTGCTTTATGATTTCAGAGATGATTAAGCGTGATGTCTCTGGATTTGCCATTGGGGGACTTAGTGGCGGGGAAGAGAAGGATAATTTCTGGAGAATGGTGACACTCAGCACAGAGTATCTCCCACGAGAGAAGCCACGCTACCTGATGGGAGTGGGGTACGCATTTATCTATGCTGTGCTCACCCTCTATCTGTGTCTTCTGCTTGTCTATGCTGCGGCTCCCGTTGCTCTGTGTTGCTCTGTTTGTCTATGCTGTGCCCACCCTCTGTCTGTTTGTATTGCACACAATCTCTGTCTGTCACCATGTGGAGTGCGAAGGAGGAGGTATCGTTTTGGTTGTTATGAATCTCCCAATGTTTTGTACCCACCTTGTCACCATGTGCATACACCAGTAGATGGCAGTGTGATGCCTAAAGTAATACAACTGCACAATGTTTATTTACGGTCTTTGTTCTTCTCTTTCACCCCCAGATATGCAACTGATCTTGTAGTTTGTGTGGCTCTGGGTTGTGACATGTTTGATTGTGTGTTTCCCACACGGACAGCGGTAAGAATTCTGGCTATTCAATGAAACTTCTAACTGGTGGAGTGCCATAGGAATCAGTTCTGGGGCACAGTTATTTTTCATTGTATGTTGATGACTTGGACGAGGCAAGTGAATGTATTGTTGCCAGGTTTCCAAATGATACAAAAGTAGGACAACCCAAAGAGTATCTAGAGGGATTTCGAGAGATTAAGTGGGTAGAAAAATGTGAGTCTATGCACTTCAGCAGGAAGAATAGAAGAGCTGAATATTATTTAAATGGAGAAAGACTGCAGAAAGCTGCAGCATTGAGGAGTTTGGGGATTCTTCCCCGTGAGTCACAAAAAGCTAGCATTCAAGTTCAGGGAAGATAAATTGAATGAAGGAGATGGAGTAAAAAAATTAGGGAAGCCTTGTAATAAGCACTATCTAAACACACCTAGAATACTGTGAATAGTTTTGGTCCTGTTACCTCAGGAAAAATCTCCTGGCATTGGATGCAATCCAGAGAAGGTTCACAGCTATACTGCGGGCAAACTATCCAGCAAGGCCAAATGGGGAAAACTCAAATAGGAACGATGCAGTCTTTTTAATGGGGTTGTACTACAGACCTCCCAACAGCCAGCGGGAGATAGAGGAACAGATAGATGGGTGTATTATGGAAAAATGTAAAAAGACAGGATTATTGTGATGGGTGATTTTAACTCCCCCTGTATTGACTGGGATTCCCTTAGTGCAAGGGGCTTGGATGAGGGGGAATTTGTTAAGTGCATCCAGGAGGATCCCTTAGAACAATGTGCAAATAGTCCAACCAGGAAAGGGGTCATACTAGACCTGGTATTGGAGAATGAGCCCAGCCAGGTGATCGAAGTTTCAGTGGCCATAACTCTGTAAATTTAAAGTTACTTATGGATAAGAGTGGTCCTTGGATGAGAGTATTAAATTGGGGTAAAGCTAACCACCATAACATTAGACAGAAACTGGAGAATGTATGCTGGGGCAGCTGTTTGAGAGTAAATCCATCTGACATGTGGGATCTCTTAAAGGCCAGTTGCTAAGTGTTCATGACCAGCATGTTCCTGTGACAATGAAGGATAAGGATGGTAAGATTCAGGAACCGTGGATGACAAGAGGAACTCGGAGCTTAGTCAAAAAGAAAAAGGAGGTATATGTAAGGTTTCAGAAACTAAAGACAGGCAGAGCCTGCAGGAAATAACACAAGTATGGAATTAAAGGAAGGTTAAAAGGGGCCGTGAAATGTCTTTGGCAAACAGGATTAAGGAAAGGTGTTTTAAACATATAAGGAAAAAAAGTTGGCAAGGGAAAAAATAGGTGCACTGAAGAGTAAAGGAGGAGGAAGTGAGTGAGATCTTTAACAAAGGTAACTGCATCGGTATTCACAAAGGAGAAGGACATGGTTAGTCTGGAGGAGAATGTTGATATTCTGGGCATGTCCGTATTTAAAATAAGAAAGCGCTGCATATTTTTGAAAAGCATTTAGATAGCTCCAGTCAGGTCCTATGGACTTGTCTGTGTGAGAATGCTGAGAATTGCAGGTGAAGAAATTGCTGGGACCTTTGTATTCTCTTTAGTCACAGGAGAGGTCCCAGAGGACTAGACAATAGCCAACAATTTTCCTTTGTTTAAGAAGGGTAGTGGGGGCTTGTGAGCCTTACGTCAGTGGTAGGAAAATTATTGGAGAAGATTCTTAGGAGTAGGGTTTATTTACATTTGGTAAAAATATGGACTTGTTAGTGATAGGCAGCGTGGCTTTGTGTGGGGAAGGTAGTGTCTCACATTTGAGGTTTTTGTGGAAGTGACAAAGATTATTGAGGGTAGGGCAGTGGATATTGTCTATCTGAACTTTAGCAAGGTGTTTGACAAGGTCCCTCTTGGCAGGCTGATACAAAATGTGAAGTCATATGGGATCCCCGGTAAGATGGATACGGAACTGGATTGTTCATAGACAGTATGGTGGAAGGTTCTTTTTAGACTGGAGATCTGTGATCAGTGGTGTTCCACAGAGATGCGTGCTGGAACCCCTGTTGTTTGTTTCATGTATAAATGATTTGGACTGGTCTGATTAATAAGTTTGTGAACAACACAAAGGTTGGGGGAGCTGCAGATAGTGAGGAGGATTATCAGGGGACACAGCAAGATATAGATAAACTGGAAAACTTGGTGGAGAAATAGCAAATCGAGCTTAATCTGGACAAATATGAGGTGAAGTATTTTGGAAGATCTAATACAGGGGGTTAATGGTCAGAGCATAGAGTATAAAAATTGGCAACTCATGTTGCACTTGTATAGAACTTTAATGGGCCACATCTGAAATATTGTGTACAGTTCTGGTTGCCATACTGCCAGACGGTTGTGCATGCTTTGGAGAGGGTACAGAAATGGTTTACTAGAATGTTGCCTGGTTTGGAGGGGATTAACTATGAGGGGAGGTTGGACAAACTGGTTTTGTTTTCACTTCAATGTTGAAGAATGAGGGACAACCCGATAGAAGTTTACAAAATTATGAGAGGTCTGGATAAGGTGGGTAGTCAGTCTTTCTTCCCAGAGTAGAAATATCAAATACTAGGGACGCAGGTTTAAGGTAAAAGGAGTAAGTTTAAAGGAAATGTGAGGCAAGTGTTTTTACACAGAGGGTGGTAAGTGCCTGGAATGTGCTGCCAGAGGAGGTGGTGACAGATGTATGAACAGGTAGGGAACAGAGGGACATGGACAACATCGAGGCAAAAGATGTTTGGTTTAGAAAGGCATCATGTTGTCTTGCTGTTCTTTGTTCACGAGACAGATTCCGAGTTTGGAGGGATGTTTGAGGAGAGGTTGAGTAGCTTTGATGGTACTTGTTGAAGTTTGGAAAAATGAGAGGAGACTTGATTGAAATGTACAAGATTCTAAGAGGATTTAACAGTAGATTTGGAAAGGTTGTTTCTCCTTAGGACCAGAGGACATAATCTCGGAATAAGGAATTACCCATTAAGACAGAGAAGAAGAGGATTTTCGTCTGAAGCTAGTGAGTCTGTGAAATTCTTTACTACGGAGAGCTGCTGAGCCTGAGTCATTGTGTATATAAAAGGCTGAGACCGGCAGACTTTTAATTCGTAATGGTTATGTGGAGTTGAGGATTATCTGCTCAGTCATGATCTCATTGAATGATAGAGCTGACTCAATGGCCTGAATAGCTTAACTCTGGTCCTACATCTTTAGGTCTTCAAATTCTTTCATTTGTAGCATTGGCAAACCTGGCCAGTTGGACATGGAATCCTTTGAGATGTGCAGATGTGATTATGTCAGTGTTTCTGTTCAAAGAGCATATCTTTTGCAGAATTGTGTTAAGCAGGTATTGTTTTAATGTGTTGGCATGGGGAGAGAATGATCTCTGCCCAGATGGTGCTGAGGATCTGCAGGGGAAACCTCTAAATGATGTGGTTTGGAGTTGAATGGAGCAATTTTGCATGGTGTAACAGGAGGTCTAGCTCGAAATGAATAACTATGAATTTAAGCTGCATGAGATTGGCAGAGAGAAACTGAAAATGGATCGTGTCATCTCTGCTAGCTCAGTTAAAAGTTCAAGCTAAATGATTCTTCTTAAATATGTTCATGAGATGTGGGTATCACTGGTTAGACCATCATTATAGCCTACCCTGAAATACCCTTGAGGATTGTTATGAATGGCTGTAGTCCATGTTGTGCAGGTAGAATCATACTGTTGTCATGGAGGGAGATCTAGGATTTTGATTTAGTGACAGAAAAGGAATGGTGATATATTTCCAAGTCAGGATGATGTGTGCATTGGAGAAGAATTTGTGGATGGTGGTGTTCCCATGTATCTGCTATCCCTGTCCTTTTAGATGGTCATAGGTTTGGAAGGTGCTGCCAAAGGGGAGCCTTGGTGAATTTCTGCAGTGCATCTTGAAAATGAAATACAGTGGTGCTACTGAGCATTGGTGGAAGGAATGAATGTTTGTGGATGTGGCACTTGTTCTGGAGCAGACCAGACCCCCTCGAAATACATTAGGAAATTAGCTTTTAAAATTTAATGTCAGGTGTTGTGTTCCAGATGCAATTTGATAGATCAAACTACTCAACATTAAGCAAAACACAGTTTATTTCAATACTGTAGTTAAAATACAGCAAAGAACAACTTGGAATAACTTAATTCTATTGGAAAACGTAACAGAATAATAGATACTCTAACAATCACTAATTAACAAATTAACTGATGTGTACTTGTTCAAATGCTGCTTCAAAGTCGAGTGGTCACTCTTGCTTCACCTGTCTTGATAAATATTTCAGATCTGGCTGTTGGGACTTTCCAGTTAGTTGTGCACTGGTTTTTAGGGTAGGGGGAAGCCAGAGTCAGGAATGATGTTCAACCCATTATGGGGCTTTGGGTCATCTCTTAGCTGCTAGCCTTGTCGCTGAAGATGCTGTTACTTACCTGCTTCAACATTGCAGTCTAATCTCTCCCCTCTCATTTCTCAGCGATTTGGGTCCGCGCTTGTTCCTTGGGGATCTCTGCAACTGAAAAACAGGCAGTATGCCAAGGATTTCAAACCCATTGATGAAGATTGCGACTGTCCGACATGTAAGAGGTAGGAAAGTTGGCTGATCCTTCTTATCATCTCAGATCGACTGCTGGACATCTTTATTACTGTGGATGAAGTATCTGTCTTTTAGCTTTGAAGGTAATGCAGTTAGCCATTATCCCTGAGTTAGGAATAGTAAAACTCTTGCACGTCATCCAGGGATGATCATGAAAACCAAATCTGTGTGGTTATCAGGTGCAACAAGATTAAATTCTGCTGTGATGCTCTCTGTTGTTCAGTTCCTTGTGTGGGCGTAACATGGAGAGGTGGCAACTGTGACAAATTATTGAGGGCGGTTATCCCAGTCAGGTAGAGAGTCATAAAGGCCCATCGAATTTGCACCAATTAAAAGTAACCACCTAACTATTCTAATCCCATTTCCAGCACTTGCTCAGTGGTGCCTTGGTGGGGAACAGCAATGTTGGTGCCAGAATTTTGCAGAAAACCAGCAATATTGTTGGTGGTATTGGTGTCAGAGGGGTTGCTGTCTAACCTGCTGTCCTATGTTTGTCAGGTACACTCGAGCATATCTACACGCCCTGTTCAGGAGTGACACTGCTGCCCTCCATCACATCACCATCCACAACATTGCCTACCAGGTGAGGAAGCTGTACTCTGTATCTAACCCCGTGTTGGATGTCTGGATTGTTTCATCAGGAGAGTGACGAGGAGTCTTGACTTTCATTTGAAGAGTAGAGAGAGCTTATCTTTATATTTAACATCGTGCTGTATCTATCCTGGGAGAGTTTGATGTGAACAGTGTAGTGGGTGCTTTACTCTGTATCTAACCCCTTGCTCTACCTGTATTGAAACTGTTTGATAGGGACAGTGAGGAGGGAGCTTTACTCTGTTTGAGAGAGTAGACGGAGCTTTACTTTCAGTTTAATAGGGTAGAGGGAGCTTTACTCTGTATCTAACCCTGCATTGTTCCTGTCCTGGGAGTGTTTGAGGGGGACACGAGAGAAAGTTTTACTTTAAATTGAAAGGAGTAGAAGGAGCTTTAATCTGCATTTTACATGTGCTGTACCTGAATTTGATATGTTTTTGTGCTTTGATTTATGCACTTGGGCATGAAGATCCCTCTGTGATTTCACCATTTAAACAGTGCACTTTTATTTTTCCTGCCAAAATGGATAATTTTACATTTTCTCACATGATACTTCATCTGTTGGATCTTTGTCCACTCAATCCAACCTATTTATATTTTGATGAGGCTTCCTTACCTCCTTGCTTACATCTTGCTTTCTAACCTATCTTTGTTGCTGAATTTGCTGATGACACCGTGTACCTTCTGCCGTCCCTTTATTCAAATCATTTACATAAATTGTAAACAGTTGAGGGCCTGCACTAATCCCTGTGGTATATCTTTCACTACATCTTGTCATCCTGAGAAAAGAACTATTTCTGCTGACTGTCTTGCTTCCTCTGAGCAGTCAATCTTTTGTCCATCCAAATATGCTCCCCCTTACACAATAAACTTTCTGCAGTAACCTTTGTTGAGATATTTTATCACGATACCTTCTACAAGTCTGTAAGTACAATACTTCTACTGGTTTCCTTTCTTCACAGCATGTGTTCCATCAGATCAGTTAAACATGACTTCCCTTCACACAACCATGTTGACTCTACTGATTATGTTGAATTTATTTAAGTGCCTTGCTATATAAAAGTTCTAATGTTTTCCCTATTAACTGGCTTATGGTTTCCTGCTTTCTGTCCTCCCTCTGTTTTTTTTTTGAATAAATAATTTGCTATCTGCCAGTCGAAGGGGACTTCCCATGAATCTAGGAAGTTTAAAAAAAAATTAAAAACCAATGGATCAACACTCTCACTAGTCACTTTAAAAAAAAACAACCTATGAAGACATTGGAGCAGAAGTTAGGCCATTCAGCCCATCAAGTCTACTCTGCCATTCAATCATGGCTGGTAAGTTTCTCAACCTCATTCTCCTGCTTTCTCCCCTTGACGATCAAGAACCTCTCTATATACTCAATGACCTGGCCTCCACAGCCTTCTGTGGCAATGAATTCCATAAATTCCCCACTCTCTGGCTGAAGAAGTTTCTCCTTATCTCTGGTCTAAAAGGTCTTCCCTTTACTCTAAGGCTGTGCCCTCGGGTCATAGTCTCTCCTGCCAATAGAAACATCTTCCCAACATCTTCTCCGTCCAGGCCATTCAGTATTCTGTATGTTTCAATTAGATCCCCCCCATATCCTTCTGAACTCTATCGAGTATAGACCCAGAGTTCTTACTAGTTACTCACATGCTAAGCTTTTCATTCCTGGGACCATTCTTGTGAATCTCGTCTGAACATGCTCCAGGGCCAGTACATCCTTCCTGCAGCCTCCCTACCACCTCAATGCTACTTATCCGTCTACCTATCTTTGTATCGTCTGCAAACTTAGCTTTCATCTGGTTCGTTAATGTATAAAGTGAAAAGTTGTGGTCCCAACACCGAGCCTTGTGGAACACCATTTGTCACTGGCTGCTATCCTGAAAAGGCCCCTTTTATCCCAAATTTCTGCCAGACAACCAAGCTTCTACCCGTGCTAGTACCTTTCCTCTAACACCATGGGCCCTTATCTTACTCAGTAGTCTCCTGTGCAGCAACTTGTAATAGGTCTTCTTGAAAGTCCAGGGAAATAATATCCATTGGCTGTTCTTAGCCTAACCTGCTCATTACTTCTTCAAAGAATTCCAGCAGATTTGTCAGGCATGACCTCCCGTTGATGAAACCATGCTGACTTTGCCCTATTTTACCATACGCTTGCCAAGTATTCAGAAATCTCATTCTTCATCATGGATTCTAGGGTCACCATGTTGTACTTGCCAATTTCTATACTGCTCCACAAGCTCATTTGCCTTCTTCCTTATACTGCATGCATTCAGATACAACACCTTCAGTCCTGTATTAACTGTCCCTCTTCTCATTGTCATTGGTTTGCACTTGATGTTTGATCGCTAACCCTTTCCAAACACACTGTCCTATTTGTATCTGTGCTGGAGACTTTAAGAACCTCTCCTGAGTGCTGCACTTTCACCATCGGCTTTTCTAATTTCCCCCATAACTGACCCCCCCACCCCCCTGTCTACAGCCCAAGTTTTGCAATTTGCTCAGACTCTGGTCCCAGCATGGTTCAGATGAAGACCGTCCGATTGGAACAGGTCCGTTTTTCCCCCAGTATTGGTTTCAATGTCCCATGAATTCAAACCTGTTTCTCCCACACCAATCTTTAAGCCATGCATTTCCCTTCTTAATTTTATTAATTCTGTGCCAATAAACTCGTGGCTCAGGTAGTAATCCAGAGATTACCTTTTTGCTTCTGATTTGTAATTTAGGTCCTAGCTATTCATACTCCTTTAGCAGAATCTCTGCCCTAGTTTGTCCATGTTGTTGGTCGCTACGTGGACCACGACCACTGGATCTTTAACCTCCCACACCAAGTTCTTCTGCAGCCCAAGCACCAGGCAGGCAACACAACCTTTTGGGACTCTCGATCCTGATCACAGAGAACAGTATCTATGCCTCTAACTATACTATTCGCAATTACAACAACATTTCTCTTCTCTACCCTGACGTGAGTGGCTCCCTGCACCACGGTGCTGTGGTCAGTTGGCTCATCCTCCCTGCAGTCCCCATTCCTGTCCACAGTGGGAGCAAAACCCTTGAACCTGTTGGACAAGGACAGGGGCTGAGGCTCCTCCCATTGTCTGCTGGATCCCTCTATGTGCCTCACTCACAGCCACACCCTCCTGTCCCTGACCGAATTTGAGTTAGTTAGTCCAAGGTCTATGACTGTCCTGAAACAGTGTCCAGGTAACACCCACCCTCCCCCGGTGTGTCATAATGTTTGAGGGTCCGACTCCAGCTCATTGACTCTGAGTCGAAGTTCTTCCAGCAACCAACATTTACAACAGACATGGTCACTGGGAACCATAATGGAATCCAACAGTTCCACACTATGCAGAAACAACACATCAACTGATACTTCATCCTTATTTTATTTAATTAGTTTTGAATTTGTTTTTGAATTTTTTAACTTTTTATATCTCTGCTTATTTTCTCAATCTGAATGCAAATTGTAACCAATAATTTAAGATGATTCAATTTAACACAGATTCAAATTTAGCATACTCCCTATGAGCCAATCAAATCACAGCCTTCCCAGGCTGCTTTTGCTCACTCCTGCTCAGGAGCTGGACATGGGACCACAGCTTCATTTATTCAGGACTGTTTCCCTGTGTGATTTGTCATTTGAGTTCCTCCTTCCCTTCCATTTCATGATTTAACATCCCTTCTGGGATGTTACATGCATTCTCTGTGGGAAAGACTGATGGAAAATATCTGTTCACTTCATCTACTTTCTCCTTACTTTCTTCAGCAATCCTTCGGATTGTCTTTTTATAGGAGCAACAGTCTAACTCTGTGCACTTTTTCATATATTTACAGAAAGTCGTACTAGCTTGTTCTTTTATTCCTGGCTAGCTTTCTCTTCCACACTAATCTTTCTCTCTTGATTTTTCATTTGTGCTTGATGTTTTTAATATTCTGTCCATTCTTCTGACCTGCCTCCTATCTTTGCACATTTGTACGCTTCTTCTTTAAGTTTGAAATGTCTTTAACCTATTATAGTTAATCATAGGGAAAATTTTATACTCATTTGAGTGTGTCTATTGTTCAATTTGAAACATCCTCTTAAATATCTACCACTTCATCTCTGACCTATCTTTTAATGTACTTTGTCATGTTAGTTTTGCCAGCTATGCTTTCACGTTTACTTAGTTGCCCTTATTTAAGTTTTAAAATATAATCTTGGACGCACAGCCCTCTCTCTCAATGTAAAATTGAAGCAGATAATAGTCACTGCACCTTCACTGTATCATACATGTCCAGCGTTAGGCAAAACCTCTAAGATCTGTGAAAATGAAACCCAAACATTTTTTGTCAGCCTACTCATACTTTCCTTAAGTGGGCCCCTCAAAACATCCCAAAATGTTCCATCTGAATGCCTAATGCAATATGTTGTTTACTTTGTTCTCACATGTAAATAAATTCGAATAAGCCTGCACAAACTCTCCCTGCCTTTTAAAAGAAATGATCACTTCAGAAATGCAAGTTAATCATTAATCTCTTCAGACACAGAACAGAACCCATGTGCTACTTTCTTAAACTGAAAATGTGTTGCTGGAAAAGCACAACAGGTCAGGCAGCATCCAAGGAGCAGGAGAATCGACGTTTCGGGCATGAGCCCTTCTTCAGGAGCCCAGAAGAAGGGCTTATGCCCGAAACGTTGATTCTCCTGCTCCTTGGATGCTGCCTGACCTGCTGCGCTTTTCCAGCAACACATTTTCAGCTCTGATCTCCAGCATCTGCAGTCCTCACTTTCTCCACAAAAAAAAAGTAAAAAGGGTTGGAGGATTTCAGCTATGGGAAGAGGTTGAATAGGCTGGGGCAGTTTTCCCTGGAGCATCAAGAGGCTGAGGGGTGACCTTATAGAGGTTTATAAAATCATGAGGGGCGTGGATAGGGTAAATAGACAACATATTTCCCTGGTGTGGGGGGAGTCCAGAAGTAGAGGGCAATGTTTAGAGTGGGAGGGGAAAAATTTTTGACAGAGCTAAGGGGCAACATTTACATGCAGAGGGTGGGGTGTGTATATGGAATGAGCTGCCAGAGGAAGTGGTGGAGGCTGGTACAATTACAACATTTAGAAGACAACAGAATGGGTATATGAATAGGAAAGGTGTAGAGGAATAGAGGCTAAATGCTGGCAAAATTAGGATAGGATATCTGGTCAGCATGGACAAGTTGGACCAAAGGTATCTGGATAGGTATATGAATAGGAAGGGTTTGGAGGGTTATTGGCTGGGTGCTGGCAGGGTGGCACTCGATTGGGTTGGGATATCTGGTCGGCGTGGACAAGTTGGACTGAAGAGTCTGTTTTCATGCTGTACATCTGTGACTCAAACGTTCATGGTGCACCTGCCTCAGCTGTGGTATGTTTGTGCTGTCCAGCAAGCAGCACCAATGCATTTGGTGTCTGCTGTTTTTTTTCCACTTTCAGTTTACTGACTCTTTGGTGCAGGAGGCTTGATTAATCATGAGTATCGAGGTTTAGTTTACAATAAAGAGCATTTATCCTATTTGTATTTATATGTTCTGAAGAGTAAGCCTAGCTGTTTCCCTATCCTTGTAATATTGGCACTGCTGGGAATACCCAGAACATTTGGCTCAACCATGCTGCATCATTTCATGCTCCTGGCAGGTGTCTTGGATTTTGCTGAGCTAGAACAATACCTTTAAAAGCATTTAATTGTTTTACAGTTGAACCTGATGTGTTCAATTCGTGAGAGCATTCGGCAGGGACAATTTCCAGTCTTCATTCAGCAGTTCATGAAGCGAATGTATGGAAGTAAAGAGCAATACCCACGCTGGGCTATTGAAGCACTCAGCACAGTCAATGTTCAACTGGAATAGAGGGACTGGCCCACCTATTGCTGGACGAAGGTGAGAGATTCACCAAGGAAAGGGACACTCTCCATTGTGTGTGCTGGAGACTGTGACCTCTTGCACTCACCTATGTTTGTGTTGCTAGCTGTGTAATTTGTTCTAGGATCACGTGATTTTTAATACATTGAAACATGCGACAGCAGCTCCTTTATCCATCGTGTGATCCTGCCTCCAGCTATATGCTGCTCCTGGGCAGTCTGCCTGAAGTTCATGCTGAAGCTAGAATCCTTATTGTATTATTAGCTTCAATTCCTGTACTCTTTTTCCAGTGTGTCCTAAAAGTGCCTAAAATGTGACAGAACAGCCTGAAGTAGAGAACATTGTAAGAGTCACAAACTGGATAATAAATAGGGAACAAAAGGACAAGATATTCTTAATGTGAGCTTATTTATGTCTCATTAAAACAGCCACTTGTTATGGATACAAAACTTTATTTTTGAAGTAAATTTTATTAGAGGAAACACTGACTTCCTGCAAAATTCCTATAAACATGCCATTGCACCCTCTGTTGTTCCCTTGGCTTTGTTCTATATCCTTTACACCTTGTCCTATTTCCATCAATTAAAAACAAGAAATTAATTCACATTTAAATACAAACTATATTAGATGAGATTATCAGAGAAAGTATGTTCAAAAAGAGGGCAGGGTAATAAATTTCCAGCAGAACTTGACCACCTTAAGTATTCTGATGAAGTCATTGGACTCTTAACTCTGATTTCTTCCCACAGATGCTGAGTTTCTTTAGATCTCCAGCATCTGCAGTTCTTAGTTTTACTGACCACCTGAAGATTAGTTTCATCTTATACTTGCCTAAGTGAGCCAAGTCAAATTAAGCTATTTTATGTTTAAATATGTAATCTTTGATTTACAGACAGCTATATTGTTTTAAAAAGATTAACATACAAGCTAACAGAACGTTAAGTATAAACCTCAACAAAGATTTAAACAATCAGTTAAAAAGGCTTGTTTGTTCAGGTTCTGCGATAACGTGCATTTCATTAATGCAAATTTGCTCTAATGCAATTGATGGGTGGGGGAGTGAGAGGCTTCGTGCTATCCCTTCTCCTCACTCAAACAAACAGCCCTCAGTCTTCACGGAGGTGTCCTGGGGTCAAGTCAAAGGTAGGGAGCCTTTCCTTAGTAATATTGCAATATGAATTGCCAAGTTTTAGCCTGAATACAGGGACTCATTATATTGTGCTGCTTTTCTGATTTACTTTGATTAAAAAAATTAAGTCAATTAAATTTACCTAACAATTGCCAGAAACAATTACGTTAACATTCATTAGAAAGAATAAAGTTCTGAGCAAAGCTGTTTTGTTAGCCATGTTCTCGTGAAAAGAACACCTGCTGACAAAGATTAAAGAAGGTTAGCTTTCTACACCTTCTGAAATAATAAATCTGTCTTATCCTATAAGGCCATAAGAAATAGAAACAGGAATAGACCATTTGGTCCCTCGCCTCTGCTCTGCCATTCAATAGCAGCATGGCTGATCTAAAACTAGTCTTATCTGCCCTTTCCCCATAATCCTTGAATTCTTGACTGAATCCAATTCATCCTTAAATATACACAAGGACTCTGCTCCCACAGCTGTCTAGCAAGGAGAACAAAAGACTCTCAAACCCTCAGAAGATATGCCTCTTTGTCCAGAGACTATGCCCTCTTGTCCGATGCTCTCCCATGAGGGGAAACACCTTCTCAACATTTATCCTATCAAGCTTCTTAAGAATCTGATACATTTCAATGTAATCACCTTGCATTGTTCCTAAACTCCAATGAGTAGAGTCCAAAGCTGTTTCACCTTTGCTGATAAGACAGTTCCTCCATACTAGGATCATCTTGGTGAATCTTCTTTGAACCGCTTCCAATGAAATAAAGCTCTCCTTAAATAAGGGAACCAAAACTGTCATAGTACTCCAGCTGTGTGGACTCATTGGCACCTATACTCCCAACAATCCATTAGCATCCCAAGTCTTTTCCTCTCACCTATACCATCTAGTTTTGGACTCCCCCATCCCAGGGAAAAGATGAGGGGCAGTGTTTTCATGCAGAGAGTGGTGCATGCATGGAATGAGCTACCAGAGGCTGGTACAATTACAACATAAAGGTCTGTATCCATGTTGTACAGTGTTTATTAATATATCTGAACTGTTCATATTCCTCAGATCATGCCTTTCTACCAATTGTGTCATCTGTAAATTTGGTTAAGGTAAATTTTCTTTCTTCCTCCAAGTCATATATTGTAAACAGTTGCAATCTCAGCACTCTGGGATGCCACTTCAGGTCATCAATCTGAAAAATAACCCCTTATCCCTCCTTACCATTTCTTGCTCATTAGCCAATTTTCTATCCATGCCAATGCATTATCTCCAACAATATGGCCTTTTATGACTTGGTATCTCACAAAAGGCTTTGTCAAAATAACTATTGGCTCCCTTGTGGTTGGAATGTCCTCAAATAAGTCAGACACTATTTCCCTTTCATGAAGCTATGGTGACACTATTTGATTAGATAACAATTTTCCAAATGTTTTCCTATCACCTCAGTGATTCCAATACTTTTCAAATATTAGAAATTAGGGTAATTGGCTTATAGTTACTCACTCACTTTTTCCCCTGTCCTTTTGAATCAGGGTGTCATATTGGCAGTTTCCAAATCTTCTGGTACTTTTCCAGAATCTAAGGATTTTTGGAAAACTACAACCATTTCTATAGCAACTCTTTTAGGAACCGAGTCACGTAAGCTATCAGGGCCAGGGGGTCTTAACTGCGCCATTAATTTGTATACTACTACTTCTCTGGTGAGAGTACTGAATTCCTCTCCGGTATTCTTTAGTATTATAGAATGTTCACTCTGACCTCTTAAAAATATTTTTAACGAAGTTGTTATTGTCAGTTTTGCCCTCAGTTTGTTTTTAATCCTCTGGCTGGAATCTGAATTTATCACTGACTTTTACTTTACATGCTTTTTCTTTCAAATTGGTACTCTCCTTTCTTGGTGAATCATGTTTGGTTTATGCAGCTCATAGAATCTTTCTTCCTTAAGAAGATTCTTTTTGCTGACAGTCATGAATTACCGACCTAAACATCTATCACTCCTGCTGCCTAGTTCACAAAACTCCAACTTCATTTCATTATATTTCCCCATATTTAAAGTTAAACTCACTCTCAAACTGAAAATTAAATTCTATTCTGATATGGTGATTACTTCCTAGGGGATCGCAACTGAGGTCATTTATTAAATCTGCCTCATTATTTCATTACCAAGTCCAGGATAGCTGCCTGACAGAGGATCCCCTGATTTACAAACATCGGACTTATGAATACTTGTACTTACGGGGTGTAATTTTAAAGACATGACATCCAGGAATTTTCTGTAATTATGAACAGCTGCTTTATATTGTCCTGTATTGTATTGTGTGTATAAATTGACTTGCTAATGGAGTCCAGAATGTAACCCGGAGGCTGCCCATATTGCTCAAGGAAACTACCTCTAATGCAGAATGAATTTGATGTTGTAGCTATCCTTTCAAATTAGATTAACCCAATCAACATGGAGATTAAAGGCACCTATATTGGAAATAGTGAATTAGAACAGATACAATATCAGCAATAAAATTAAGAAGCCTACTTGTATGAACACAAAACTCCCATATAGACTTACGTAATTCTTTATTCCAACCCATCATTAAATATACCGCTTGCCAAAAAAACCCTGTTTAAGTTATTATCTTATATTTTATAGGCTTAATTCACAAAAGAATAAGTGATGACCAACTCCAAATAGACAAAGAATCTACGCATATCCCCATGATATTCAATGGCATTACCATCATTGCATCCTCCACATGAACATCCTGGAGGTTGCCATTGACAAGAAACTGAACTGGACTAAACTATAAATACTATGATTACAAGAACTGGTCAGAACCTGGGGAATCTGCAGTGAGTAACTTACCTGACTCTCGCTAGCCCACTCACCATTTACAAGTCAGATGTGTGATGAAATATTCCCCACTTACATGGATGAGTACACCTGCACCTAAGAAGCTTAACACCATCCAAGACAAAGAAGCCTGCTCAATTCGTGCCACAGCCACAAGTATGCACTCCCTCCATCACCAATGCCAATTGCAGCAGTGAATACCACCTATAAGATGCACTCTAGAAATTCATTAAAAGGTCCTCAGACATCATCTTTCACACCCTTGACTATTATCACCTATAAGAACAATGGCAGCAGATAATGGGACCAGGAACACCACCACCACCTGCAAGTCTCCTCCAAGCCATTCTCCATTTCTAACAGCATACTTACCGAAGGTGGATTCAGTGATTACAGAAGGCACCACAATCTTAAGTGCATGCCATGAATGTATAAAAGAAAAGGTAAACAATTTGTCTGTTCCAGAGATAGAAATAATCCCATTAGAATATTTGACAGAAGTGCTTTTATAGATGAGAAAATGAACCTAAAAGTTAAGGAGATTACTGTGCTGCAATTGATAGCTCATCCAACATTAAATAACGAAAATGTACCAAAGTATCTCCTATCTTAGTGATCTCTACCACAGATGGCCAATTGCTAGGTCATAGGAATATCATCTGCAGCGATTTTGAGTTGGCATTTCCGGGAGGGATCAAACAGTAATGAAGACATGAGCAGCAATGATAAAGCCAAAGACTGAAAACTGTTCCATATCCAGATGAACTTCCTTCCTCGCACAGTCACCTTGGAATGGAAGGTGAAAAACTCTTGGAAAAACGTGCACGCCAAGACATAAGATCATGTCAAAGATTATGCAATAAATTATGACATTACTTTATAAACATTTTATTCAACCACTTTGAGAGGAAGGTCAACTGCAATACTGTTTAACTAATACAGAAAACAAAGTACAAAACATGGTATCTTAAAATAATTCACACAATTATATAAACTAAATTAAAAAAAAAGCAGAAATGCACTTTAGAACAAAGCTTCACTTCTAGACAACTCTGCAAGAAAACCATTTAAGAGATTATACATTACAGATAGGGTGAGAGTACTGCATTCACAACTACCAGGCAAAAATGACCATTACAAAGTGGACTGCAGGAACCAAAATGTGTTACATGTTGATTTCGGCACACAATGTTTTTAAAATAAAAAAAAGTTGCACGTGTCAAAATCAGGGATTAGAATCTCCCTGCCTGATTAATAAGAAACGTCACTAAAGTAGTGCCTAGAGCACTAGCAGCCAAAATGGTCAAATGGATGGGAAAAGGGGAGGAACAAAATACCATTACAAGCCAACACTAAGTTGCTCTGTTATTTTCCCAGTACAGTTACCACCTTACCCAGTCAGGACTCTTATTTGGTCAGTTTGTGAGAACACTACTGACTATCAAGGGCTCTGCCCACTCCCTTGGAGGCACAACACAATAATTTAACAATTTATACAATTATTACTGCAGAATTATCCAACTGGGCTCTCTGCCATATCAAAAGCTGCCAGATTATTCTGGCTAGAAGGCAACACATGCCTCTTAGTGAGTGGTATTAGGATTCCAGATCTGGAACCTGAATGTCACACTGAAGCATCACACACCACAGCACTATTTACTACAGGAATGGCATTGAACTCCACCTTAAAGAGTATGCAGTGCTAGTGGAAAGTGGTCACACAAGATTTTTTTTTTTAAAGTTTGTCCGCAGTATTTAAGAAAAATAGATACAGCAGTTAAGAAAAAAAAACAGAAGTGGATATACGGTCTTCTGATCCAGTTTATCTGTACTGGTAGGTGTTCATGCTGTGGTCTCCTCTGCCATAACCCCCACTCGGGCTTGAATAGGACGACTGACTTGATCCATATCCTACAGATGATGGTGTGTTGTAGCCACTCTGGGAAGGGTACCCTGTGAGCAATTAACAATATTTGCAGTGTTGGACTGGTACATACATGTCCCATGGTAAAAGCATGTGTTTGAACTAATGCCTGCAAGCAGGACTAAAAGGACATATAAAACAAATCCAGCTGCTACACAGCTTCCACTAAGTTGTTGCCACCAACTCCTCCAATGTTCAAGTGCCTTAGACTTATATAAATGGGCTGGTGCTAGACTTCAGTCAACCCCTTCTCAATGCAGCTTGTTAACAATGGCTGAGGAGCAAGAATGCACAATGTACAAGGAAAAGGGAGGAATGCAGAAGGAGATGAAATTGTGCCAACTCCAAAATGTTGGCTCCTAAATCTATCCAATTTTCCCAGGGTTGACATTCTGCTCATAAACATAAAGCTACATATGAAAAGGATTGGCTTAGGTGCACTTATCAAAGCAAGGTTCTCAAGATGCCAAGACGGGAAAATAGTACAAGTCAATTGATAGGATAAGGGACAGGAAATCAGTAACATTTATCACCTCTGAAACGTCTCTTCTCCAGTACCCAATTTCCCATCTTAGTTTAAAAATACAATTTAAAATAAGTGTTCTTTCCTGAGATTGTACAAGCATTTGTAATCAAGCATTCTATTTGTTCCTTTTGGCTTCTGGTTGTCCCTTGCTCCCAGTTACCTGGTTTATTGGAGCAAGATGCCGTTCTGTAGTCAATTAGTAAGATCACATCAGCTGATCATATTTAAGACACTTTCATTACAGCTTACCAGAATATGAGCCACTAGCACCTCCACCTCCACTTCCACTTCCACCTCCACCTCCTCCGTAACCTCCCGATGTGTTGGAAGAGTAGGAACTATTCCCACCTGAACCATATGATGAACTACTATATCCTACAAAACAACAGAACATATTGAGAAACCAGTTCCATGACTAGTTAGCATGAAGACATTCTCTTGTCCATATTCTCTGATCTCTTACGATGGCCCTTAAGCAAAACTTAAATAAGATCAAGTAAAAAAAAACCAAGTCACTATCTCCACAAATTTGGTTATATGTCCTGCACTTCATGTGTCAGTTACTCTGAATCTCAGAGGGATCAAAGTTTAACTGCAGCACCCCTTAGACAACTGTCTATAGAGTTCTGAAACAGAGATTGCCAGCAATTTCTATTTTTGTTCAGATCTCCAGCATCCACATTTCTTTGTCTTATTTTGGTCTACAGATTCCATGCGTGCCTCTACCAAGTATACTTTCAGAAAATGGGGAGCAGACTTTACAGCTATCAAATGTGCAACTGATTTTCATCCTTCAATTGCAGTAATCCATTTCCAAATCCACATCCTTCCTTGCTGCATTGAAACCAAGATTCACCACCGAGGTGTCAAATCTGATCTTTCAGAGGGCCCCAGCTTTACAGTCCCTTTTTACCCAAATGAGGTAACATTATGTTCTGACCTGCCATCTCCTTTGTTATTTTTGGGAGCATGGGATGTTCATAGAGCCATAATTATAGAATAAGAGCACTACAGGCATACCTGGTTACAAGATCAGGCCCTTTGCTTCTATTTCTCAAAAGAATGAATCCTGTATGAAAGTCTCTTGACATGGATTGATTCATGCAAAGGTACTCAAAAGATTTAAAAAATACATACCACCTTTGCGTTCATATTCCATGTTACTGCCAACGTTCTGCCCGGAGTAGGAACCACTATACGAGGAGCTGGAATAGGAATAGTTTTGGCTGTTGTAGACTTTCTGTTTAGTTGGGGCTGCAAGTGGAGGTTGGCTGTAGCTACTGTATTGGTTCTGGCTGTATGAGGATTGCTGTGACTGGTAGCTACCACCACCACCCCCCCCAACATATGATGGTTTTTGCAAGGGAGGTTGTGGCTTGATTGGCTTCTTTGGTGGTGGAGGAGTGTAACCATCATTTTGACTGTAGGAGTAGCCCCCTGAAGCACCTGAACTGGAGTAGCCACCACTGTTGTAGTAATTACCTGTGGAGCGAAGCAAGAAATATTTAACAATTTCTAGTCACTTTACATGAATTCCTCTGGAGGCCAAGCTTGCTCAAATTTGATCCTCAATGCATGTGCACAGATCATCTAAAGAGCCACAAAGGAATTGCCTCATGCCTGCTTGCTGTGATGAGGAGTGTCAGCCCAAAAGACCCCAATTTCATCCCCAATTTGCAGTGTGTTGATAATTTCAAGCAGTAGCCACGATAGTTAGTCCAGATGGGCTTAGATGCTCTACTGGATGCAAACCAGTAATAAAAGCTGCAACATTTGGTTCTGACACTGCTTTATGATAATACAACAAGCATCCTTTAATCAAAATACAAGTTGAGAATCCACTGTAATCACTTTTTTGTGAATGAAACTCACAGTAATGTTGGACATGAAGCAACAAGCAAAGGGTAAGCTTCAATGGTCACAGAGCTCACCATTTGCATCGGACTCTCACATTAACAGCCAATTGGGTGCAACAATGGAGACAGAGAAAAAAAATCTTATTTTTTAGGATTTGTGGTATGGCGTAAATTACATTAAAAATTAAATTCTTCTGGGAATTACTCTTACTGACCATTACAGTAGACAGAATTATGCTTGCAAATGCTTTAGGTCAGTTTATAATAAAGGGCAAGCTAGAAACTGTTCATAACAAACTTCAAGTTAGACACATGAAAGACAACAGTTATGGAGCATAATATCAAATCAACATAAAAGTGCCAGCGACAGGCTGTATTTTCTGATTACATATCACAAAAGTGAAGTTCAAGTTGACCAATAGGTTCATTTCTAATTCTTATTGCATTTCATAAGTCAGATTGCAATTTGACCCCGTTTCCATGATGAACTATAGCTGACCACAACCAGACACTGGATGAATGGCCTGACAGAGCTATTCAATCCTTCAGGAGGATCAGCAACATAAGTTGAAATTAACTCCATGTTTTCAGGTGGTGTTCCAAGCAAAGGACGATAGAATCCATTGACATTCCCACAACAAGTGAAGTGATTACAGCCCACAATTTGGCCAATGAGGTACAGTACCAGAACATTCCTGAATTTCATTGAGGAATACAAATCAGCCATTATTGAAAACAAAGGCTGCAATTTTCTTATTCCCTCAATGAGCCAGAATATAATACACTTCGGTTGTCATGATACTTACATTAACCCAGACAATCCTTTCCCCTTCTACCACAGGAAATGCTCTTTGGAGTTAAGTTTCTATATACAGTATTGGTGAACAGACCCATTCACCTGTTACAAGTACCCAGACAGTACAGAACATTAGCAAAGTCATGGGCCCACAGCAGTAAGTGGGCAGAATCCCAGAAGCAGAAGCTAAACTCAAAAATTCTGCACATTTATTTGGTAAGTTCAAATTAAATTGAATTCAAAAATATTTCATTTACAAATATAGGAATTTAGCAATATACAGTATTTCAATTGACAGGAGATGTCCTACAGATTTTATATTAGCCATAATGAGAAAATCTGATTTAGAACATAGAACATAGAAGAATACAGCGCAGTACAGGCCCTTTGGCCCTCGATGTTGCGCCGATCCAAGCCCACCTAACCTATACTAACCCACTATCCTCCATATACCTATCCAATGCCCGCTTAAATGCCCATAAAGAGGGAGAGTCCACCACTGCTGCTGGCAGGGCATTCCATGAACTTACGACTCGCTGAGTGAAGAACCTACCCCTAACTTCAGTCCTATATCTACCCCCCCTTAATTTAAAGCTATGCCCCCTTGTAATACCCGACTCCATACGCGGGAAAAGGTTCACACTGTCAACCCTATCTAACCCCCTAATCATCTTGTACACCTCAATCAAGTCACCCCTAAACCTTCTTTTCTCTAATGAAAACAGCCCCAAGTGTCTCAGTCTATCCTCATACGATCTTCCTTCCATACCAGGCAACATCCTGGTAAACCTCCTCTGCACCCGTTCCAGTGCCTCCACATCCTTCCTATAGTATGGCGACCAAAACTGCACACAATATTCCAGATGCGGCCGCACCAGAGTTTTATACAACTGCATCATGACCTCAGGACTCCGGAACTCAATTCCTCTACCAATAAAAGCCAGTACGCCATATGCCTTCCTCACCGCACTATTTACCTGGGTGGCAACTTTCAGAGATCTGTGTACATGGACACCAAGATCCCTCTGCTCATCCACACTACCAAGTATCCGACCATTAGCCCAGTACCCCATCTTTTTGTTATTCCTTCCAAAGTGAATCACCTCACATTTAGCTACATTGAATTCCATTTGCCATCTTTCTGCCCAGCTCTGCAGCTTCTCTATATCCTGCTGTAACCTGCCACATCCTTCCTCACTGTCAACAACTCCTCCGACTTTCGTATCATCCGCAAACTTGCTCACCCAACCTTCTAACCCCTCTTCCAGGTCATTTATAAAAATGACAAACAGCAATGGTCCCAAAACAGATCCTTGCGGAACACCGCTAGTGACGGCACTCCATGAAGAAACTTTGCCATCAACTACTACCCTCTGTCTTCTTCCATCCAGCCAATTCCTAATCCAAACCTCCAACTCACCCTCAATGCCATATCTCCGTATTTTCTGCAGTAGCCTACCATGGGGAACCTTATCAAACGCCTTACTAAAATCCATATATACCACATCTACCGCTTTCCCCTCATCAACCTCCTTCGTCACCTTTTCAAAGAATTCAATAAGGTTTGTGAGGCACGACCTGCCCTTCACAAAACCATGCTGACTATCCTTGATCACATTATTCCTATCCAGATGTGCATAAATCCTATCCCTTACAATTCTCTCTAAGACTTTGCCCACAACAGAAGTGAGACTCACCGGCCTATAGTTACTAGGGTTATCCCTACTCCCCTTCTTGAACAAGGGAACCACATTTGCTATCCTCCAGTCTTCTGGCACTACTCCTGTAGACAAAGAGGACATAAAAATCAAGGCCAATGGCTCTGCAATCTCCTCCCTTGCTTCCCAGAGAATCCTAGGATAAATGCCATCAGGCCCAGGGGACTTATCTATTTTCACCTTTTCCAGGATTTCCAACACCTCTTCTCTACATACCTCAAAGCCATCCATTCTACTTATTTGTGACTCAGTATTCACATCGACGACAATGCCCTGTTCCTGAGTAAATACTGAAGAAAAGTATTCATTCAGTGTCTCCCCAATCTCTTCAGCCTCCACACGCAACTTCCCACTACTATCCTTGACTGGACCTATTCCTACCCTAGTCATTCTTTTATTCCTAACATACCTATAGAAAGCCTTAGGGTTTTCCCTAATCCTACCGACTAAGGACCTTTCATGTCCCCTCCTTGCTGCTCTTAACTCTCTCTTCAGGTCCTTCCTGGCTACCCTATAACTCTCAATCACCCCAATTGAACCTTCACGTCTCATCTTGAGATAGGCCGCCCTCTTCCATTTAACAAGGGATTCCAATTCCTTATTAAACCACGGCTCCCTCGCACGACCCTTTCCTCCCTGCCTGACAGGTACATAATTATCAAGGACACTCAATAGTTGCTCCTTGAACAAGCTCCACATATCATTTACACTCTTGCCTTGGAGTCTACTTTTCCAGGCCACACATCCTAAGTCATGCCTCACCGCATCATAATTTCCCTGACCCCAGCTATAACTCTTGCCCTGTAGTACACACTTATCCCTCTCCATCACGAGAGTAAAAATCACTGAATTATGGTCACTATCCCCAAAGTGCTCACCTACCTCTAATTCTAACACCTGGCCTGGTTCGTTACCCAGAACCAAATCCAGTATGGCCTCACCTCTTGTTGGCCTGTCTACATATTGTGTCAGGAAACTCTCCTGCACACATTGAACAAACACTGACCCATCTAACGAACTTGAGCTATAGCTTTCCCAATCAATATCAGGAAAGTTAAAGTCCCCCATAACCACCACCCTATTACTGTCACTCATCTCCTGAATCACCTTCCCTATCCTTTCTTCTACGTTTCTAGGACTATTGGGAGGCCTGTAAAAGACTCCTAACAGGGTGACCTCACCTTTCCTATTCCGAACCTCAGCCCAAACTACCTCAGATGGCAAGTCCTCATCCATCGTCCTTTCCACCACTGTAATACTATCTTTGACAAGCAATGCCACACCTCCCCCTCTTTTACCCCCACCTCTGACCCTACTAAAACATTTAAATCCTGGAACCTGCAACAGCCAATCCTGTCCCTGTTCTAGCCATGTCTCCGTAATAGCCACAACATCGAAGTCCCAGGTACCAACCCACGCTGCAAGTTCACCTACCTTATTTCGTATACTTCTTGCATTGAAGTATACACACTTCAAGCCACTTTCCTGTTTACAGACATCCTCCTTGGAAATTGATGCCATGTTCCTAACCTCCCTACACTCCTGGCCCTGCACCCTGAAGCTACAATCTGGGTTCCCATGCCCCTGCAGAGTTAGTTTAAACCCCCCCCCAAGAGCACTAGCAAACCTCCCCCCAAGGATACTGGTGCCCCTCAGGTTCAGGTGTAGACCATCCTGTTTATAGAGGTCCCACCGTCCCCAGAAAGAACCCCAGTTATCCAAAAACCGGAATCCCTCCCTCCTGCACCATCCCTGTAGCCACGCATTTAAGTGTTCTCTTTCACTATTCCTCGAATCTCTATCACGTGGCACGGGTAACAAACCAGAGACAACAACTCTGTTCGTTCTAACTCTGAGCTTCCAACCTAGCTCCCTGAAAGCCTGTCTAATATCCTCGGCACTCCTCCTACCTATGTCGTTGGTGCCAATATGGACCACGACTTTGGGCTGCTCCCCCTCCCCCTCCAGGACCCGGAAAACACGATCAGAGACATCACGTACCCTTGCACCTGGGAGGCAACATACCAATCGTGAGTCTCTCTCGTTCCCACAAAACCGCCTATCTGTGCCCCTAACTATCGAGTCCCCAATTACTACTGCTCTGCTCTTCTTCACCCTTCCCTTCTGAGTAACGGGGACAGGCTCCGTGCCAGAGACCTGAGCCCCGTTACTTACCCCTGGTAAGTCATCCCCCCCACAAGTATCCAAAACGGTATACTTGTTCTTGAGGGGAATGGCCGCAGGGGGTCCCTGCACTGGCTGCTTCCTCCCAGTCCCCCTCACTGTCACCCATCTATCTGCCATCTTTGGAGTTACTACTTCCCTATAACTCTGATCTATGACCCCCTCTGCCTCCCGAATGATCCGAAGTTCATCCAACTCCAGCTCCAGTTCCCTAACACGGTCTTGGAGGAGCTGGAGATGGGTGCACTTCCTGCAAGTGTAATCGGCAGGGACGTCGATGGCATCCCTCACCTCATACATGTTGCAGGAGGAACATTGCACTGCCTTCACTGCTATCCTTCTAAAGCTAACTTTTATTTTAAAAAAAAATGTCTTTCACTTAAAGTTGACACTTGAGGAATGCAGCTATAACTTTGAACAAGGAATTACTGTACAATAACTCAGAGTGGGTAACCATTGCGCTTTGTAGAAAATCCCAGGTATAATTTGTCAACACAATGCATTTAATCAAACAAGTGAGGCAGAAAGAAAAATGCCACTACCATAGTGCCACCTCATTCCAGAGATTGAAGCCATTGTCACTCATAGCTCTGTTTTATTCCATCAAAACTTTTATTGAACTTGAATAAACAATTCGACATCGGTCCTGCTCAGGATGCTATACATTTGTTCTCTTGTAGAAAAAAGTTACAACACAAAAAAAGCATTAAAATGTTAACTGATTGGGAGGCACAGTAAAATAGGTCATACATAAAATCCCAGAAGTGCAACCTGATTGTTCACTTAAAATCTGTATTATTTGATGGTACAGGATCAATATGTCACTGATATACAACCAAAACCAACAAAAATAAAGACCAGCAAGAACAGAGCCAGATATCACCAATATACCATCAATTTGATTGACACCATAGAGTCTGTCCTAAAATGCTGTGCCTAATTTCAAAAATTAAAACTTGGAAGAATATTCCACTCATTCAAATAACTCAATACAATGCAGCATATACGAGACCCAGTGTTACTTGGTGCAACGAAGGTGGTTAGCATTGAATGACATACTGTCTGAACAGATAATGAGTGTTGTTGAAAAACACAAACTGTCAAAAGGGAATTGCTTTAAGAAAATCTCAACAGATACTGCGGTTATATTTTTGTCTGAAACCTAGCAACCCAGATGAAACTACCAATTCCATCCAGAACCATATCTGCACATCCAGCTCACTATAAACTGAACTAACGTATTTAGGTATAATGTGGAACAGTCATGGCTCAGAACTAGGGGACAAACCATAATCAGTTGAATAGCTCAGGAAGGAAGTCAGGTGCAATTTCTTCTCATCTACAGGAGATACAGCAACTTAAAAACCACCAAAACTTCAGTAAACATGATCAATAATGAAGCAAATTTCTGAATAAAGGATTTGAGAGCTATAGGAATAGAGGATGATGAGATTTAATTATGAAGCGAAGACTCGTTCAACAAAAAGGCCTTTTTTGCACAAAGAACGTTGCCCTAAACTCATGTCACAAAAATCGTCAATAGAACACTTCCACATCTGAACAGACTGAATCCTCTCCACTTCTGTTCAAACAAACAGATTCATGGGCAAAGGCTTGTAGACAGTTATAAAAAGGGCGAAAAAAAGCTTATAGGGCACCAAAGAATGCGAAACCCACTTTGACACAAAAGAGAATTCAGCTCCCCATGCCAGATGTTTCTGTTATGATGACAGGGAAGCCATGGGCTTTTTAAGCAGCAAAATGATATTTGGACGTTCAATTCCAGTTCAGTAGTTTTTAAGAACTTAAAAGTAGATGCCAAATTAAGCTAACAACAAAACACTGACGGATAAATCTACAAAGGGGTTATCTTGTCTGGCTGCGATTTCAAGTGCACATTTTCAACATGTAGACTTTGAAGCATTTGGCCGACAGTTTAAATGTCTTATCTACAACACCATCCAAAAATGCTTCCCACTGGTATCAATTGCATTATAGCATAAGGTGTGAACCCATAAATAGCTGCAACATTAAACATTAAATTCAAACATGTTGAAACATTATTATTCCAGGTTTAAATTATTTGGGCCATTTAAAGATCTGACCAAGTCCTGCCTCAAAACACCGCCAGTATGTGGAAGTTCCAATAGAGAACTATCCTGATGAGTTTTTTTTAAAAACGGGGAACCATAATTGCTTCTTTGGAAAACAAAATCCTTGTACTTTTCCATTGTTTATAACACATTTATTGCTTTTCAGATGCTGTGGTCTTGTAGAAGTCTCCTCCCCAAATCTCGTCAAAAGGTTAGAAATGCTGCAGATAAGACACTTGTCTGATGGATGCCAGAATTCGAAGTCAAAAACCAGTGGGCACAAAATGTCAGAGTCCAGATGAAGCAACACAGTCCAGAACGTGCCTGCAGACTTTGGGCGTCAACAGTTCAAATGAGTTAGACCAAAGTGGGAGGGACAGGTTTTTGTATGAATTTTCACCCTCTAGCCAGAGGGAAAATCTTGGAAGCTGTCTTTGAAAAAGTCACCTGCAGCTGGGAGACAGAGCAGAGGAAAAAAAAAAATTAGGCGTGCTTGGTAAAAAGGTAGAATGCCAATTTTTTTTTAGATTTCTCTGCTCCCGTCACCTCGTGCAAGTGGCTTTTTCTCAGACAAGCTGCTTCTTTGTGTGCAGATTTCAGTTTGTTGATAAATGTTTGCTTCTTGTGGCTTACAAAGCAGAGAAATATAAAATATTCAAACTATAATTCAGCAAAACATCAAGTACAAACTGCAACTCTCAAAACTGCACCCAGGAAGAGTGCTCTGGCACTACCAACCAGCCTTCTGAGGTTGACTTTAAGTGTATATGACTAGGACACAAATGGAGTCACTGACTACACTTCAGCTTGCACTTAGTTTTGTCCGAATGTTTTTTCTGAGTTTAACTATATTATTGCCCTTTCCCCAATATGAAGATTGACATTAATCAGAGGCCAACCTACATGAAGTCCCAGATGGGTAATGGATATTACAACATATAGACACTGGACCTAACCAGTCTGTATGGCATTTACCCATAAACTATGGAGATAAACAAGAAACTCGCTGAAACTTCAATTTCATTTTCCAGCAGTTCCTCAGAAGATCAACCACTGCAGCAAAAAGGTCAGAGGACCAAACAAAATTGAAATCTAATTTATTCCTCCAGTTTCAGAGTCATACAGTATAGAAACAGGCTCTGTGACCGACAGCGACTATGCCAATCAACAAACAGCAAATTATATTAATCCAATTTACCTGTACTTGGTCTGTAGCCTATTGTGCCCTCGCATTTTAAGTATTGTCCAGATGCTTCTAAACATTGTGAGAGTACCTGCATCCACTTTCCCCTCAGGCAGCACATTCCAGATTTCTAACATCATCTAGGAGAAAATATTTTAACACATAGACCTGCTCTAAACAACTTGCTCCTCACCTTAAACTTATGCCCTCTGGTCTTTAGACATATCTACATGGGAAAAGATATGTGAACTAAAAAACTGTCTTTCAACTTTGTATAGCTCAATCAGACTCATCAGCCTCCTCTGCTGCAAGAAAAACAAACCCAGCCTATTGGTCTCTCCTCATAACCGAGTTTTTCTATCCCAGGTAACATCCTAGTGAATCTCCTCAGCACCCTTTGCAGTGCAATCATGTTCTTTCAATCGTGTGGCAACCAGAACTGCACCCAGAATTTCATTTGGAGCCTGACCAACGTATTATAATGTAGTAACAAGACTTTCTTCCAATACTTTATGTTTGTAGCTTTTAAGATGGATAACTTGAGAACTAAAAAGAGGCCATTTAGATTAGATTAATTAGATCCCCTACAGCATGGAAACAGGCCCTTCGGCCTAACAAGTTCACACAGACCCTCCGAAAAGGAACCCACCCAGACCCATTCCCCTAGCCTATATTTTCCCCCGGACTAATGCACTATGTTCTGGATTAGTGGTGCTGGAAGAGCACAGCAGTTCAGGCAGCATCCGAGGAGCAGTAAAATCGACGATTTGGGCAAAAGCCCCCACTTAACACTACGGGCAATTCAGCACGGCCAATTCACCTGACCTGCATATCTTTGGATTGTGGGAAGAAACCGGTGCACCCGGAGGAAACCCACAGACACAGGGAGAATGTGCAAACTCCACACAGTCAACCGAGGCTGGAATTGAACAGAGGTACCTGGCGCTGAGGCAGCAGTGCTAACCAGAGCCACCGTACCACCTCAAGTCCAAACTAATTCTCTGAAATTGCCAGTTCTGTTACCCGGTTTTATTCCCATAGTCCTGCAAATTTATTTCCTTCAACTGTACATCCTGTCTCCTTTCTAAATCGTTGATTGCCTTCATTTCCACAAGGCAATGAGTTTCAAATTGCAAATAACTGTCAATTATTTTTCCTCATATTCCTCAAGATGTGCCCCCAAGTCCTCATATGATCAGCTAACGATAGTACTGATCTAAACCTGTCATAATCGTGAACACCAAAAACAGGTTTCCGTTCAATCTCCAAGAACAACACCAGCCTCTTCAACTTGAAATCCTGGATTCCTGAAACCATCCTGGTATCTCCTCTGCACCCTCTCAAAGATCCTTGCATCCTTCTTCCGCGCGATTTCTGGAACGGGCATCCAAAGGATGTTTATAAAGTCAAGAGTGTGGTGCTGGAAAAGCACACCAGGTCAGGCAGCATCCGAGGAGCAGGAGAGTGGACATTTCGGGCAAAAGCTATTCATCAGGAGCAGGAACCTCCTGCTCCTCAGATGCTGCCTGACCGGCATTGCTTTGCCAGTACCACATTCTCGATTCTAATCTCCAGCGTCTGGAGTCCTCACTTTCGCCTAGAGGTTTATAAAGCTTCAGCGTAATTGCTCACTTTGTGCATAATACACGGAGTTTACGAAGCCAAGATCCCAAATGATTTGTTATTAACTTTTTTGTCAACATGCCTTCTCCTTAAGGAGCCAATTCACATGAACTCCCAGTCACGTCTGTTCCTTTATTCTTTTTAGAATTGGAATGTTAAGTTTATATTGCCTCCCCCTGCCCTTTCTTCCAAATCTCACTCCTTTGTATTCCAACTGTCACTTGTCCGTCTATTCTACCAGCCTATGCCTGGTTAGAGTTGCATCATCCTCACTGCTTGCCACTTCTCCAAATGTGACATTTCAGCAAATTCTGAATTGACTCCAGACTATTAATATACATCAAACAGTAGTTAATTAACTCATAAATGAGTATCCATCAAGTTTGTTCTTGATAATGGTTTTTAATCAGTCATGTTAAACTATCTGACCTGTATTTGCTGAAACTCTCCATATAGCTTTCCTTAAACAAGCATATTACATTTGCTGCTATCCAATTTTCTGGCAGTTATCCCCTACTCCCTCTCTACCACCAACATGTTGCCAGCATTCCCTTTTTCTGTAAACATTGGATATTCTGCTTCACTTGTTCTATCAGTTCGTTGTTTCTTGTCTGGACCTGACTTGTAGGATTCACTGGAAATCACAAATCCTATTTTTTTGTTGTCTCTTGATACTTTATACCTCCCTAATAAACCAAAATGACCTGGAATGGTCCTGTATTTTCCTCTTTTTGGAATATTCATAACTTGTACTTGTAGCATATCTTCCTCAATTATGTAATCTCTAGTTCCATTTTATCCTGACCAAAGTACCCTCTACCACTTAAGCAAGCCCTCTTGCAAATTAGAGTACTACCTTGTTCTTCTCCATTACTAATAAAATTTAGTCACAGATGTATAGCATGGAAACTCACCCAGGCCAACCAGATATTCTAAATTAATCTAGCCCTATTAGCCAGCACTTCGTCCATATCCCTCTAAACCCTTCCTATTCATATATCCACTCAGATGCCTTTTAAATGTTGTAATTGTACCAGCCTCCACCACTTCCTCTGGCAGCTCATTTCATACAAGCGCCACTTTGTGTTGCCCTTGCGTCTCTTTTAAATCTTTGCTCTCGCACCATAAACCTATGTCCTCTAATTCTGGACTCCGCTACTCCAGGGAAAAGACCATGTTTATGCATCCTATCCGTGCCCCCTCATTTTATAAACCTCAATAAGGTCACCCTCATACTATAAAAACCAGTGTTACTCAAGTGTTAACCCCAGATATTTCAATCTTGAGCACCAGATCCAGCGATGCTCTTTTCTAGTTTTATCTTGAACATAATTCAACATGTTTTCCTGAATTCCTTACTCTCTAACATTCAATACCTGAACAATTAAAATCCTGCCAATAATACTATACTACAGTCCTTGCATCTCAATTTCCCTCTAAACCAGCAATCTAATTTGTTTTATTACAATCTGAAGTACTATTTACCAGTCCCTCAGAGCCAAAAGCCAGATCATTAGGGCATTGACCATGATAGGAGGATACAGCACTTCTAACTCGTTTTGGGGACTATATGCTCTTATTCAAAAAAAAACAATTTCACTCATTACATAAAGAACTCAAATGTCAATCTTTATCACTTTCCTCTTGCATTAAGACAAGTCATAATTGCAGTGTGTTGCCAGAATGCAGATAGTTGACTGACATGCAGTTTCACCCTTTTCTTTTTATACAGAACTCCCAACGGTAATGTAAAAACTACCCTCAGCCTCTTGCTGGATGATAACATGAAGTATATGGTCTTATAAAGTTGTCAGTTACATACATTTTAAAATGAAATCTTACCATATCCACCAGAAGAGTTAGAGGATCCATAACCATAGCTAGCACCACTCCCTCCTCCACCACTACCACCATATCCATAGCTTCCTCCTCCATAACCAGTCCCTGGCAAGAGAAACAAAAAGTACATGTCATGTGGAGCTAACACAGAGATTACAGCCTGGGCAATAATTCCTCTCAATTTAACTGCACTCAAAGGTCAGAACATAAAGATCAAAAACCTGAAACACAGATGAAAGGCCTACACTGTCAATTTCACATACTTTTCAATAGACAGCATGAAACCAAAATTGGAAGGATGGATGAATGAAGTAATTGTCTCTACATTGGCTGTCCATTCTGGTTATTCATTTTACTATCAGATTAACAGGACAGAGGTTGGTTTGTTTTGTTCTGGCTTCTAGTTGGTATTAACATAATCACTTAAAGAAAACCACAAAATAGCTGATGCAAGAAAAAAAAAAGTCATTACTTCCTTAGGCCACGTTCAGAGGTTACATTGACAGAATTCAGTGAATAGTAAGGAAATGCTGCTATTACTGAAAATGTTGAGTCACTGTCCCAGGGTGTATTGCAGGATGTTTGGATGCAGAAGATTCACTGTATTCTCCAATTTAATGAAAACAAAAGGGTCAGTCAAAAACTCTTACCAGAAGACAAGTAGCCAGAATTGTTGGATGCTTGGAAACCACCTCTGCCAGCTCTTCCACGACCTCTGCCTCTACCTCTCTGTACAGGAGGACCTGAAGGAGGACCAGTAGGGAGGACTCCCATTCCCATACCACCGCTAAATCCCATGTTGTGTTGCTGTGGCTGTTTGGAGACAGACATGTTTACTTTGATTTTGAACTGTAAAACATTTATTTCTTTGAGTAATATAGCCAATATGTTTTAATCTTCCTGACACTAGACTTATAGAAACATGAGAATGATTGGTTAGGTTTAGATCAGGTCATGTAATTCCATATTATACAACAACTGTCCTAAATATCTGCACTCAAGATTTCAGTCACAGTGCACACTACTCAAAAAACACTGTGCCCAATCTAATTTTATTTTGATGCACTGTTTAAGACATCTCTTGAAAGGTTAACTGAACACAGATATGGTTTCCTCCACGTAATAAGACGTAACCCAAAACAGAATATAGACAATCTTAAAGCATTTCAGAAGAATACACATCAAAACCTAATACAAACAGGTCATTTTGCTCAGTAAGTCCATATTGGCTATTATCTTCGAATAAGCAGCAACTGTATTCTGAACTGCTCTCTTCTAATAGTTCTTGTGATGAAACTTTTTTTTGAGAGTACTTTTTTTAGGCTTTCCTATTTTAAATTTCATTCCCTGTGAAGTAAAGGCCAACATTTTATTTGCTTTCCTTATTACTTGCTGAACTTAAATGCAAACCTTTTGTGATTTATGCATGAGGCCTTCTAAATATCTCTATGCTGTAGTTTTCTGCAGTCTTCATCTAAAATTTGAATACACTGCCTCTAAGCATGGTGGAAGCAGGTTTAATTGAGACATTCCTAAGGGCACTCGATAAAAATAGTGTTCAAGAGTGTCAGCAAACAGCAATAGATTGGGACTCATTTAATGAGCTAGTGCAGACAAAATGGGCTCAATGGCCTCTTTCTCTGCTGATTCTCTGAAGTAACATTCAATACCTCTATTCTTCCTATCAAAAAGCATTTTCTCACATTTTATTTCACCCACCAAGTTTCTGCCCATTTGTGAGCCCGTGTTTATATCTCTGCAGACTGTCATCCTCACTGCTTACCCATCCACCTACTTTTGTCATCTACAAACTTGTTGATTGTACATTCACTTCTGTCATCCAAAACATTAACACATATTGTAAATCAGAGCTCTGCATTGGTCACTGTGGCACTTCACTACTTACAGGTTGCCGTCCTGAAAATGTCTCCCCTTGTTCCATTGCTGTCTTCTATTAGTTAGCCAGTTCTCCATTCATGCTGACATATCACCCATATTAGCTTAGCTTATTAATTAGCCTCATATGTGGTACCATAACAAATACCTTCTGTCAATTAAAATATATTACATTCACTGCTTTCCCTTTTTCCAACTTGCTGGTAATTGTCTCAAAATAAAATCTAATAAAGTTTGCCAGGCATTCTTTCCCCTTCATCAAACTATGCCGACTCTGTTTAATCATATTATGTATTTCTAAATGCTCTGCTATTACATCCTTTATAACAAACTTCAAAAATTTGTTTAAAACAGAGCTGAAGCTCACTGTCTTACTTTTTGTTTCCATTTCTTTTTAGATAAATGTATTACACTGGTAGTTCTCCAATCTGCAGGCACTTTTCCGTAATCTAAGAAATCCTGGAAGACTACTACGAATATGCACTCTCATTCTCTGTAACTACTACTTTTGATATCCTAGGATGCATCCCATCAGATCCAGGGAACAGATCAGTCTTTAGCCCCAGTATTTTCATTTAGTGACAGTTACTGTATTTATTTACTCTTGCCTTTTTACTCCTTGATTATTTAGAATTTTTGGAATGCTATTAGTGCTTTCTATAGTGAAGAGTGATTACTTATTCAACTTCTGTCATGTCCTCGTTCCGTATTATTATCTAACTTATTAAGCACCCTGTATCTCACACTTTGTCTACTTATTGTAATTGATTATTAAATTATATGTCAGCAGACTTTTTGATATTTTCTCCCTATTCCTTTATAATTATTAATTTGAAAACATCAATTTTTCGAAGACTTTCCTTAAACTTCAACAATGTCATCTTCCAACGGCTATTAACTCAACAAAGAGCTTAGATCAACCAGTATCAAGTACCTACTTGACATAAAGCCAAAAAGCGAAGCTTAATGTCATTTTCACAGCCACATATTTTAGCGGAGGTTAACAAGAGACAAGGCCATACTACCCAGATTGAGCACAGCCTAGTGATTTTACCAGAAAACTAATCCATTGGTTTAGCTTGGAAGAAAACAAAAGTTGTTCTGATTTTCGACATTGGACCATGATGCAGCAATTCATTGCGAAAGCAAACGTAGGGCAATAGGTATGAACAGGGCTTAGTGCCATCAATACGGATGCCTCTAATTGAGTAATCCAAGCTCAAATCAACAACAAAACCATTACCACAACACAGGAGCAAAAACATACAATGGACATAATGTGTCTACATTGGTGCAGACCACATTCTGTCTCATGGTGAGGCTAAAACTAGAATGCAAGCCCTTTCCTCATCCCATTGGTGTCAATGACTTACCTGAACAATCCTTTTTTTCTTTACTTCTACAGGAGGTTGGTGGGGGAACAGTTTCTCCAGAGCTGCCAATGCAGCATGTGCTTTAGCTACTTTCTTATTGGAGCCTGACCCAGTGAATTTCTGGCCATCAACTTCAACCTGGAAGATAAAAATATTTCTGATTTATTCATATGTTTTGTTAAGATTATTTAAATGATTTAATTTCAGATTTAAAAGATAGTCAGTAATATTTTACACATTTCTAAACAGCAATATGGTCAGTACAAAGTCAACTCTTACCTCCATAACAAACCGTTTATCATGACTGCCACCAGTCTCAGAAATTAATTCATACTTCAGTCCTCGTCGTTTTTCATTCAGTTCCATAACTGGATTTTTCCCCTGTTTGGTCAAAATTGGACCTTGCTGACGTGCACTCTGAATGGAAGACAAAAATTCAGAATATGCAATCAAGTAAACGAATCGGGTATCAATCGTCTCTGGCTCAGGTGAAAGTTATCTTCAAAGACATCACTCCTACTCAGAGGCCAACTCATCACTAACAAAATTAGTCAATCATACTGCCCAAGTGAATTTCTACCACTGCTTGAAAATAGCACTTTGCATGAAGATTGTATTAAAAGTGTGCAGAGTCAAAACTGTTGACAGACATGGTACTGTACCTCAGCCTCTGGAGTCACAGATACTGTCTTCACGGTTACTGCTGCAGGAGCTGGAACAATTGGCTTGGGTTCTATTTTAACCACAGTTTCTTCAACTTTCTCAGGTTCAACTCCAGTAGGAAGTCCCTTATCCTGCAAAACCTGCAAGGAAATGAGTTTATAATTAGAGCAAGTCAATATTAAGGACCATAGTGACATAAATGGAAGAAAATAGCATGCATTACACCAATTAACTCCGCAAAACAATAGCATAAATGTTTTTTAAAAATCTTATAGCAGATTCTTCTCGCATAAGGCAGACAAAGAATTGCAGCTGTGATGAGCCAACCTTTTTATCAAAAGTAAATGATAAAAGTTGCACACAGTTGTTGTTAATTTATAATTTCAATGCAATCCTCAAGTTCCTTTCAAAAAACGAAGACCTTTGTGACCTGAATTCAGGTGTATATGTAGTTGACCTACAATGATATGGAGATTAAATGTTTCGAATGTTATCACCATATACAGGGAGAAAGTGAGGACTGCAGATGCTGGAGATCAGAGCTAAAAAATATGTTGCTGGAAAAGCACAGCAGGTCAGGCAGCATCCAAGGAGCAGGAGAATTAACGTTTTGGGCATAAGCCCTTCTTCAGAGAGGTGCGAATCCGTAGAATGACTTTTGTCATTTGCCTCTACCGTCAGGTGTCTGCAAAGGATGCCCGTTTAGAAGGAGATTTTATCTTTTGAGTGTTGTCAATTCAGAAATTGCAAGATGATATTTATTCATACAACATCCCAAAATATACAATGCAACAAACAACACCTACTCCCTCACATACAAAGACAAACAATCACATGCAAAGATGGATTCTAGAGAATGAAGTACATTGCTAGAAAATTAACATGATTTGCTTTTGTGTTCTGTTAAGATCAAGTCCTTTTAAACAGGTGTACACGATGTAGGCCTAGCTGTGTTTTCTCTTGCTGTTATTTGGGATGAATGCATTTCCTGATTTCAAGATAAGATTGATGCCAGGTCTGTGAGGAACGTTTGCAAGTGGAAGTGAACTAGTCTCCCTTGCACTGAGTAGAGTGACTGTGGTAGGGCTTTCTTCTCCTGGCTGGAGGAGTTGTCCATCTTGTCATCTGAAGGTTTCTAGACTCTATTTTTTCCCTGGAATTTGGAGTAAAAGGTTTACTTCTGAAGAGAGTTTCAATCAGATGATCAACACATCTATTTTCCACCCACAATGGTTTGGGAGTCCAAAGCCATTACATAATAGGAAAGTGGAATATTCATACTCAATTCAGAGGGTTCTTAAAATTTTTAGTCAGGGATGTGGGCACCTGTGGCTGGCCAACATTTATTGTCCATCCCTCGCTGCCACTGAGAAGGTGGTGGTGAACTACCTTCTTGAACTACTGCACCCATATGTCGTAGGTTAACTCACAATGCCATTAGGGAGAACATTCCAGAATTTTGACCTAATGACAGCGAAGGAACAGCAATGAAATTCAAAGTCAGGATAGAGTGTGGTTTGGAGTGAACTTGGAGGTAGTGGTGTTCACATGTATTTGGTGCTGCTTCTAGAAGGTAGAGGTTATGATTTTAGAGATTCTGCCCGAGAAGCCTTCATGAATTTCTGCAGTGCATCTTGTAGATGGTATGCAATGCTGAAAAAGAGTGTTGATGCTGGAGGAATGGATGCTTGTGGATATGGTGCTTGATCTTGGATGGTGTGAAGTTTGAGTGTTGTTGGAGCTGCACTCATCCAAACGAGAGGGAGTATTCCATCACACTCCTGACTTGTGCATTTGGGAAGTCAGGTGGTGAGGTATTCACACTGCAGGCCTCCAAGCTTCTGTACTCTTATGGCTAGTCATGTTCAGTTTCTGGTCAATGGTAACCCCAGACTTGATAGTGAGGGACTCAGTGATAGCAATGCATCAAGTAGCACTGGATAGATTCTGTGTTGTTGGAGGTAGTCACTGCCTGGTATTTATGTGATATTTTCAATTTTCAGCCCAAAACTGGATATTATCCTGATCTTGCAATATTTGGATATGGACTGCTTCAGTATTCGAGTCATGAATGGTGCTGAGCATTGTGCAATCATCAACGAACATCTCCATTTCTGACCCTATGATGGAGGGAATGTCATTAAGAAAGAAACAAACGACGATTAGACTAGGGCACTACCCTGAGGAACTGCTGTGGGGATGTTGCTGTGGGGAGATGACTGACCGCCCAACATCCGCAACCATCTTACTTTGAAAAACCTATGACCCCAAACAGTGGTGAGGTTCCCCCCACCGATTCCCATGACTCCAGTTTTGCTGGGGTTCCTCGATGCCACATTGCTCAGGTATGGCCTTGGATGCGAAAAGGAAGTCACTCTCACCTCACCTTTGAAATTCAGCTCTTTTGTTGAAGTTTCAGCAAAGGCTGTGATGTGATCAGGAGCGGAGTAGCCCCAGTGAAACTCAAAGCAGATGATTGGGAGAAACCTGATGGGTGGTTATTGGCTGGGTTGGATCTGGCATACTGGGTGAAAACAGGACATAACTAGGAAATTTTCCAGATTATTGGATAAATTCCAGTGTTGTAGCTGTAATAGAATAGTTTAACTGGGGAGGAGGCAGGTTTTGGAGCTTACGTCTTCAGTATTATTAGAACATAGAAAAATACAGCGCAATACAGGCCCTTTGGCCCTCGATGTTGCGCCGATCCAAGCCCACCTAACCTACACTAGCCCACTATCCTCCATATGCCTATCCAATGCCCGTTTAAATGCCCATAAAGAGGGAGAGTCCACCACTGCTACTGGCAGGGCATTCCATGAACTCACGACTCGCTGAGTAAAGAATCCACCCCTAACATCTGTCCTATACCTACCACCCCTTAATTTAAAGCTATGCCCCATCGTAATAGCTGACTCCATACGTGGAAAAAGGTTCTCATGGTCAACCCTATCTAAACCCCTAATCATCTTGTACACCTCTATCAAGTCACCCCTAAACCTTCTTTTCTCCAATGAAAACAGCCCCAAGTGCCTCAGCCTTTCCTCATACGATCTTCCTACCATACCAGACAACATCCTGGTAAACCTCCTCTGCACCCGTTCCAGTGCCTCCACATCCTTCCTATAGTATGGCGACCAAAACTGCACACAATACTCCAGATGCGGCCGCACCAGAGTCTTATACAACTGCAACATGACCTCAGGGCTCCGGAACTCAATTCCTCTACCAATAAAAGTCAGTACGCCATATGCCTTCTTCACCGCACTATTTACCTGGGTGGCAACTTTCAGAGATCTGTGTACATGGACACCAAGATCCCTCTGCTCATCCACACTACCAAGTATCTGATCATTAGCCCAGTACCCCATCTTTTTGTTACTCATACCAAAGTGAATCACCTCACACTTACCTACATTGAACTCCATTTGCCACCTTTCTGCCCAGCTCTACAACTTATCTATATCCCGCTGTAACCTGACACATCCTTCCTCACTGTCAACAACTCCACCGACTTTCGCATCATCCGCAAACTTGCTCACCCAACCTTCTAACCCCTCCTCCAGGTCATTTATAAAAATGACAAACAGCAATGGTCCCAAAACAGATCCTTGCGGAACACCGCTAGTAACTGCACTCCAAGATGAACCTTTACGATCAACTACTATCCTCTGTCTTCTTCCAGCCAGCCAATTTCTAATCCAAACCTCCAACTCACCCTCAATGCCATACCTCCGTATTTTTTGCAGTAGCCTACCCTGGGAAACCTTATCAAACGCCTTACTAAAATCCATATATATACCACATCTACCGCTTTACCCTCGTCTACCTCCTTAGTCACCTTCTCAAAGAATCCAATAAGGTTTGTGAGACACGACCTGCCCTTCACAAAACCATGCTGACTATCCTTGATCACATTATTCCTATCCAGATGTTCATAAATCCTATCCCTTACAATTCTCTCTCAGACCTTGCCCACAACAGAAGTGAGACTCACCGGCCTATAGTTACTAGGGTTATCCCTACTCCCCTTCTTGAACAAGGGAACCACATTTGCTATCCTCCAGTCTTCTGGCACTATTCCTGTAGACAATGAGGACATAAAAATCAAGGCCAATGGCTCTGCAATCTCCTCCCTTGCTTCCCAGAGAATCCTAGGATAAATGCTATCAGGCCCAGGCGACTTATCTATTTTCACTTTTTCCAGAATTTCCAACACCTCTTCCCTACATACCTCAAAGCCGTCCATTCTAATTAATTGTGACTCAATATTCACATCGGCAACAATGTCCTGTTCCTGAGTGAATACTGACGGAAAGTATTCATTCAGTGTCTCCCCAATCTCTTCAGCCTCCACATGCAACTTCCCACTACTATCCTTGACTGGACCTATTCCTACCCTAGTCATTCTTTTATTCCTGACATTGCTGGAACATTGTCAGGACCCATAGCCTTTGCAGTACCCAGTGCCTCAGACCATGTCTTTATATCATGTTGCGTGAATCAAATTGGCTAAAGGCATCTATGATGCAGAGGACCTCTGGAGGAGGGCAGGATGGACCATCCACTCAGCACTGCTGGCTGAGATTGTTGTGAATGCTTCAGCCTTACATTTTGCACTGATGTGCGCTGGGTTCTCCCATCATTGAGAGGAGAATGTCTGTGGTGGCTCCAGCCAGCCAATTTCTAATCCAAACCAGTTGTTTAATTGTCCACCACAATTCACTAGTTTCTGCAGCTATATTTTGCTAAGTTGGAGATAGGTTGGAGCAAGTCCACAAGCTAAAGTTGTTAATAGAATCATTCAAAAGAAGCGTTCACCATGGTTAGGGAGTCTTGAGATTATTCTGAGTCTGTGCAGAACTGTCTATTTTTAAACAACAGTTTCAGAAAAGTAGGCAATGAATAAAATCTATGGCTGAAGTAGTGAATATGACATGCCTTTACTTGGTATGAAACAAGAAATGAAATAATTTTTGACTTCACAGGCTGCCATATGATTTCTTAAATGAGCTTGACCTGAAACCCTTGACAACTGAAAAGTACAACTTAATGCAGAGAAACATTCTGATGCTTGGCAGAATACACAGGAACAGACAAATTTATCTGGACGAAAGGGATCAAAGGCTTAGTCAGCATCAAGTGCACAGAAAACTTATAATAAAAAGGTAGAGGTTTCAACAAAGTTGGGAAGATATTTAACAATGACTGACAGGAGAATGAGCTAAAGGCACTGCTGCTTATCTATTGGTTAGTGAGGAAGGTGATAGCTGAGACAAACATTCATAGCCTTTAAGATCATTGACCAGCCCTCATGCTGGTGCAACTCTGACAGGAGTAGTTCACTGGAAATCAAGGCACACTACTTGGTGAGCCATACCAAGTTGTAATTGTTTTATTTGATCACCAAAATGAGTTAATTGCTTAATTTGTGTTAACTGAAACAAAACAGACTTTCACCAGATTTTTCAATAAACTCAAAAACATTAACTATAGGCAAACTTATTCTTCAGATACATGGCAAATTGATTATCATCTAAGCTACTATTCTATACACCTATATGTTGCTTAGTCCCAATTACACAAAAAAGGCAGAGATATACATGACATAGCACTGCAGAGCAATTGAGTAAAAAAACTAGAGAAAACCCGGAGATCAAGAATCCAAATTAAAAAGGATAGAACAAGATTTTCTCTCAGTTTTTTCAGTTTCTTGTTGACAAGATATGAGTATGAGAATGATAGGAAAACTTCACATCAGATTTCAGATTCAGATGAGTAAATGGTTAGGAATCTTAATATTTGAAACTTTATCAGGTTTCACCTGTCCCCCACCCTCCAAATCAACCTCACTCAGATAGATACAGAAAGGGCAGTTTTCCACTCCAAATTTTGGCTCTTACATTACAATCTCTCAGTCTGTATCCTTGCAAACTTCAGAAAGATCACCTCTCATACTGGTACAACTCTGACAGCAGGAGTGCGTTGAAAATAGCTTCTGGGTGTGTACTCAACAAAATAGATCCATTGGGTTTTTTCAGGTCTACTTGCACAACAGTTAAAGCAATAAACTCCATTTTTTCCTCAAAATTTTGCTGTTCATGGCTTTCCAAAGAAATTTGCTTACTTTATACAGCAAATATAACAAAGCGTTTTCTTAACCCGTTCATTCTGCAATTCCAAAGGTAACAATAAATTCTCTGTAATCCCATAATGTCTACTTTATGGTTCTCGGAACGCAACGATACATACCTTGACTGCTACATGTAGCTTTGCAGTTTTTTTAGATGGCCCTGATGCTTCATAGCTTTTTCCATCAACTTCCACGGACATAGTAAATACAGGAGCATGGACGGGGCCCGTCTGGGAGATTAATTTGTATTGAAGACCTGGTCGCAGTTGATTGAGCCTCATCAATGCATTCATTGCTTGAGCAGGTTCAACTTTTTCCTCAGCTGCTGAGAGTCACAAATAAAGTTTACAACATAAATCAAAGGTTACAAACAACTCCAATATACTGTTTACAAAATAATTCCTGAAGGGAGCACTCTTGGACTTGCTCATCTCTACACATTGTTAAACCTTGGCTCTACGCCAATTTGTCCGAACCCACACAGCATGACATGGAGGATGCTATAATTAACCTTTAATCTTGGCCAGGGAATGAAAAGACAGCCAGGGTTCAAGTTCAACATCACATTCTCATGACCAACATTGACTATGAATGTAGATCACAGATAATGGCTTAATTGACTTAATTGCAGTGGCCACATTCCAAATTAAGAAGCTTGAAAACATCAAGCAAAGTTTACATGTATAGACCATCACACAAAAAAGGTATGACAACTGCCGGCATCCATTATCTAAGTAAGTAAACAACTATCCTTGTCTTTTGGAGACCTGTGCAGCTTTTTTAGTGTGTGCGCAGTATCCTCTTCCTTACAACAGAGGAATGGATATCATTATGTTTTCTGTGGAACATTAAAAATTACTTTGTTAAAATTTCTCCATGAGACAGGAGTGTAAATAGAATGAGTCTATCCTCTTTCACTCATGATGAGTTATAACAATAATATTTCAGTAAGTTTATGTGCACAAAATGCCTTGTCCCATGATGAAACTTGAAAATTTTTAAATTTATGGGATGTGGGAGTTGCTGGCTGGCTACCATTTATTGCCTGTCCCTAGCTGCCCTTGAAACTTGAAAATTCCTTGCAATACATTGATTTGTCCATCCATCATGTCTACAGGAAGCTCGTCATCATCAACTTGCCTTTTTTCTGAGTTTTCTTTTTCTTCTTATTTGGAGACTTGTCCTCACCAGAGTCTTCATCTATTGGCCGCTTTACTGGTGTGCTAAATGCACTTGGAGGAATTTGAACTGAAAAAGTTAACAGATTCAAATGCATATTACATCTACAAGTAATAAAAGATAACAAGAGGTCTAAATACACACACAATCTGTGTTCTTGTTACAGAGTGCTTAAAGGTTCAATTCCCTTTGTATCACATGGGGAAGACAAAAGTCCTGCATAGAATTAATCAGAGATTGCCTGAATGAGTTCTGCGGGTGATGGTGGTGGGCATTTCCCAGACTCTCCCGTTGGTTCCCTCTCCACCTCACACTCCCACCTCCCTCCCCCGCCAAAATAAATGGTTAACACACATATTTCCATAGGATCACAGTCCTGGTGGGGCAGATAGCATACATATTGTGATGTACAATGACGTGGGATGTGTTGTAAATGACAAAAATAACTATGCTCGTCATTGTCCATATTTCAAAACCGCAATCTGTAATTTACTACAGTCAATTGAATAAGATGTGATTGCATGATTTCAGCTCCAACTGTGAGCACAGACATTTTTGAAGAAGCTATGTCAGAATACAAAATAGAACAGGAAAGGGAAGACTTACCATTCAGGATAAATATCATTTGGCATAAAACAGATGAGGAAAAGTAACAGAAATGGGAAAATTGTCACAAAGCGTGAGCTGCATGATCTGCCACTGGCACACAAAGACCAAGCTATAATTCTGATCTAAGGGCTCTTGTGATGCTGTGGTCACACATCTACCTCTGAGCCAGGAGGCCTGGGTTCAAGTTCCTTCTGTTCCAGAGGTGTGTGTCATAACACACTTGAATAAGTTAGTTAAAAATATCTATAACCCAGGATCCAATCAATGACTTTTGACAGCTAGCAGGCTGCAACTAATTTCAACACACTTACCTTGAACGTTGAATAGAAAAGGAATAATTGAAATCACTTAATGTTGATTGTTAACACCAAACAGTTAGCACCAAACAGAAAAAGGTGGAATCTTACATTTGAGCTATAAATCAAGTTTTTACAGGTGTAACACCAGTGCAACAACAAAATTATTCACAACTGACACTAAAGGGTTGCATACTTTGTACTTCCTACCTGTATAATCCACTGGATTTTCGTTTTTAGGTTTTTTAGGGAGTTTGGAAGGCAATGGATCCATTCCCAAAACTTTGTGTAATTGTCCAAAAGCAGCAAGACGCAGTGCATGCTAAAAGCAATGAAGAGGATTTAAAACAATTCACATAATGCAATTCAGAAGTACAGAATCAAGCCAGTTAAAATGATATGTTTTACCTGACTGCTCTGGGTTATGTCCTCTCTTTGCTGTCTGGTGAGACTGCCAATGGCATCCGTTGCTTCTTTTTCACAAGGATCATAGATACCAGGTCCATCTATAGCAAAAACATTGGAATGTCAGAGAGATGAAAAGAGAGATTACAAAGACAACATATCTCTTCCCACAATTTGAAACAATACAGAACAATTGGGGCAGCTGGCCAATGTCACAACATAGGACTGTGGCAACTTCTGGCAGAGCAAAATAGAAACACATATGTAGTCTACATAAATGTGCACCAACAGGCATCACCCAGGATACAATACATTTCTTTAAATTACATGAATCAGAGATAGGATGCAGAATACAAGAAAACTGTCTTCTGTTCTAGTGACCTTCAAAGTGACACCAACGTGTTGTGCCTCCTTTATATTAAAGGGATAACCACCTTGCTGTCAAATATGCCTTGCCACCTCAAATTGGCCAACTTACCTTGGACTCTGTGGGTTTGTCAAAGCAAATGCTGCTAGAAGGGTTTTGACCCCAAGCAGTTCACACAGTCATATTTTATGTGGGTGCCATGCAATTGTAGCAAAGGACCAGAGAGACAGAAATTAAACTAAAAGCATCACTGCTTACATTTAAAAAAATACAATTATTTGTTAACTTTCTGGCAAAAACATCAAGTATGAGGCACATACCTAACATTAGAATTCCAGAAGCCAGACATTCTAAGACTCTTCGCATTGCCTCTCCTGCACCGAGGGGTCTGTTGGCAGTTCCAATTGCTTTTTCACATATCAACTCTAAAGGCTAAAGATAAAACTGAAGATTAAAGTTGGGCCCTCGTTATGGGCCACTTCAGTTGCCATTATGTTAATTGTGTACACTCAATGAGAATTCTTCACAAACCAAAGCACATCAACAGCTAATATCTCAATAGGTCTGGATGCTAATGCAAAATGAGTGAAGGTGATAATACTCGTGGTATAAACAATTTACTTTCAACACTCAGCCAAAGTGGTATTCTCCAAGGCCTCAACTGAACTGCTTATAGAGTTTATGGCAGGCAGTGATTTGTAATCAAAGGATACTAAATTCAGCTGCTTCAATGTCCTTCCTGCCACAAAGGTCAGAAGTGGGATTGAGCAATGGTGACAGCAAAATTTTGAAGCGCTGTCCATGATTCCTCAGAGACTGAAGCAGTGAGTACTTGCTGTGGTTCTGTTCGCCGAGCTGAAAGTTTTTGTTGCAAACGTTTCGTCCCCTGTCTAGGTGACACCCTCAGTGCTTGGGAGCCTCCTGTGAAGCGCTTCTGTGGTGTTTCCTCCGGCATTTATAGTGGCCTGTCCCTGCCGCTTCCGGTTGTCAGTTTCAGCTGTCCGCTGTAATGGCCGGTATATTGGGTCCAGGTCTATGTGTTTGTTGATGGAGTTTGTGGATGAGTGCCATGCTTCTAGGAATTCCCTGGCTGTTCTTTGTTTCGCTTGCCCTATAATGGTAGTGTTGTCACAGTCAAATTCATGTTGTTTGTCGTCTGTGTGTGTGGCTACTTGGGATAGCTGATCGTGTCGTTTCGTGGCTAGTTGATGTTCGTGGATGCGGATCGTTAGCTGTCTTCCTGTTTGTCCTATATAGTGTTTTGTGCAGTCCTTGCATGGGATTTTGTACACTACATTGGTTTTGCTCATGCTGGGAATCGGGTCCTTCGTTTTGGTGAGTTGTTGTCTGAGAGTGGCTGTTGGTTTGTGTGGTGTTATAAGTCCTAGTGGTCGCAGTAGTCTGGCCGTCATTTCAGAGATGTTCTTGATGAATGGTAGTGTGGCTAGTCCTTTGGGTTGCGGCATGTCCTCGTTCTGTTGTCTTTCCCTTAAGCATCTGTTGATGAAATTGCGCAGGTATCCGTTTTTGGCGAATACATTGTATAGGTATTCCTCTTCCTCTTTTTGCAGTTCTGGTGTGCTGCAGTGTGTTGTGGCCCTTTCGAATAGTGGCTTGATGCAACTTCGTTTGTGTGTATTGGGGTGGTTGCTTTCATAGTTCAGGACTTGGTCTGTGTGTGTGGCTTTCCTGTGTACCTTGGTGGTGAATTCTCCGTTTGGTGTTCTCTGTACCCTCACATCTAGGAATGGGAGTTGGTTGTCCTTTTCTTCCTCTCTCGTGAATCGGATTCCTGAGAGTGTGGAGTTGATGATCCGGTGTGTTTTCTCTATATCCGTGTTTTTAATGATTACAAAGGTGTCATCAACGTATCTGACCCAGAGTTTGGGTTGAATTTGTGGTAAGACTGTTTGTTCTAACCTTTGCATTACTGCTTCTGCTATGAGTCCAGAGATCGGTGAGCCCATGGGTGTTCCGTTGATTTGTTCGTATATCTGGTTGTTGAATGTGAAGTGTGTTGTGAGGCACAAGTCCAGTAGTTTAAGTATGCCATCTTTGTTGATGGGTTCAACGTCCTGTTGTCTGTTATGTCTGTTCAGCAGGTTGGCTATTGTTTCTCTGGCTAGGGCTTTGTCAATAGAGGTGAACAGTGCTGTTACGTCGAATGAGACCATGGTTTCTTCCTTGTCTATGTGTATATTTCTGATGATGTCCAAGAATTCCTGTGTTGATTGTATAGAGTGTCTGGATCCGCTGATCAGATGTTTCAGTTTCTGCTGTAGTTCTTTGGCCAGTTTGTGTGATGGTGTCCCTGGTAGTGATACTATGGGTCTGAGTGGGATGTCTGATTTGTGCACTTTAGGTAGTCCACAGAATCTGGGGGTGTTGTTGCTTTCACAGGTTTCATTCTTTGTAGGTCCGACCTGGTTATCTGTCCGTTTTTTTGTAGGTTCCTCAGTGTGTTGTTTATCCTATTGGTGAGCTGTGGGGTGGGGTCAAACTCCCTCTTTTGGTAGGTGTTGGTATCTGCAAGTAGTTGTTGTGCTTTTTGGATGTACTCTGCTTTGTCCAAGATGATCGTCATTCTGCCTTTGTCTGCTGGTGGTATGATTATATTCTTATCGTTTCTTAGTGATTTTAGTGTTTCCCTCTCCTTGGTGTTGAGGTTATGTGTTTGTCTTTTCCTTGTTATCAGGGGTACGATACTTTGTCTCACTGTTTGTTGTGTCTCTTCTGTCAGTCCATTGTTCCTGAGTGTGCATTCTAGTGCTGCTAGGAAGTCTGCTGTCTTGGCGTCCCTGTGGTTGTAGTTGAGTCCCTTGGCCAGTATTGTTCTTTCCGTGTCTGTGAGCTGTCTGTGGGAGAGGTTTTTAACCCAGGTGTGTGTTGTGGTGTCCTCTTTGTTGTGCGTTAGTTTGGCCATTTTTTCTTTTAGTGCCGTTTTTTTGTGGTGTGTGGTCCTGTTCTGTCCTCTGGTGACGGCCTGTTCTATGGTCCGGGTCCATTCCTGATTGGTGGTTTTTGAAATTAACGACTTTTGGCACGCAATTTCTTGTCTGTATTTGTGAAGTCTGTTGTGAGCGTCTGTAATCATTACCTGGATCATCCTGAGTCCGTTCTGTCTGGCTGTGTCTCTGGCTTGTGGATTGTTGACTGGTGGTCTGTATCTGACACTTGGTGGAAGGATTTGATTCTTTCGGCATTCATGCAGGAACCGGAGTTGTTCGTATGTGGCGCTTAGGCAGTTAGCGCAGGATTCCCATTTCCTGGCTTGCCATAGCGCCTCTCGCCCGTAGGTGTTCAAAGTTTGTGAGAAGATTTGTAGCTCGGGTGCTCGTTGCTGTGGTTCTGTTCGCCGAGCTGGAAGTTTTTGTTGCAAACGTTTCGTCCCCTGTCTAGGTGACATCCTCAGTGCTTGGGAGCCTCCAGTGAAGCGCTTCTGTGGTGATTCCTCCGGCATTTATAGTGGCCTGTCCCTGCCGCTTCCTGTTGAGTACTTACATGCAACAGGATCTGAACAATATTTGCGATGACAAGTGTCAGGCAAACGATCATCTCCAACAGAGAGAATCCAAATCATCACCTCATGACGTTCAACAGTATTATCACTCAATCACCGCCCATCCACATTCTGAACTGAACCAACCACACAAATACTGTGGCTACAAGAGCAGGTCAAAGCCCAGGAATTCTGCAGCCAGCAACTCATTACCTGACCCCCAAAGCTTGCCCATCACTTATAAGCTGAAAGTTTGTTGCTGGAAAAGCGCAGCAGGTCAGGTAGCATCCAAGGAGCAGGAGAATCGACGTTTTGGGCATGAGCCCTTCTTTAGGAATGAGGAAAGTGTGCCAAGCAGGCTAAGATAAAAGGTAGGGAGGAGGGACTTGGGTAGGGGGGTTGGAAATGCGATAGGTGGAAGGAGGTTAAGGTGAAGGTGATAGACTGGAGTGGGGGCGGAGAGGTCAGGAAGAAGATTGCAGGTTAGGAAGGTGGTGCTGAGTTCGAGGGTTGAGACTGAGACAAAGTGGGGGGAGGGGAAATGAGGAAACTGGAGAAATCTGAGTTCATCCCTTGTGGTTGGAGGGTTCCTGGGTGCTCTTCCTCCAGCCGTCGTGTTGCTATGGTCTGGCGATGGAGGAGTTCAAGTACCTGCACGTCCTTGGTGGAGTGGGAGGGGAACTTGAAGTATAGAGCCACTGGGTGGTTGGGTTGGTTGGTCCGGGTGTCCCAGAGGTGTTCTCTGAAACGTTCCGAAAGTAGATGGCCTGTCTTCCCAATATAGAGGAGGCGACATCGGGTGCAGTAAATGATGTGTGTGGAGGTGCAGGTGAATTTTTTGGTGGTTATGGAAGAATCCCTTGGGGCCTTGGAGGGAAGTAAGGGGGGAGGTGTGGGCGCAAGTTTTGCATTTCTTGCGGTTGGTGGGGGGTGTGGACCTGACGAGGGAGTCATGGAGGGAGTGGTCTTTTCTGAACGTTGATAGGGGAGGGGAGGGAAATATATCCCTAATTACTATAAACCGACCGACTCCCCCAGCTGGTCTGGGTGTCCCAGAGGTGTTCTCTGAAACGTTCCGCAAGTAGGCGACCTGTCTCCCCAATATAGAGGAGGCCACATCGGGTGCAGTAAATGATGTGTGTGGAGGTGCAGGTGAATTTGTGGCGGATATGGAAGGATCCCTTGGGGCCTTGGAG
>NW_028270183.1:1961987-2004487 GCF_037043375.1 Chiloscyllium plagiosum
AGTTTTTCAAACACTGTAGTCCTAAAATCAGGTACGAGTTTGTTGCACCCTGTTCCTGAACTGTGGCGAAGAGGAAATGACCTGGAATAGCGTATGGTCACAATTCAAACCTGTACCTCTTTTTTTCCTCCTAGGTCCCATGCAATTGCTTGTGTGAATCAGTTCATCATCGGAAGGGCTCAGGCACTGATGGACAATGTCGATACCTTCATTGAGGTAGAATATTTGTGTAATAGATAAGAACTATTGTCTCAGTCAGTCATATAGAGTCCTAGAGATATACAGCATGGGAACAGACCCTGCGGTCTATGCTGACCAGATATCCTAAACTAACTTTGTCCCATTTGCCAGCATTTGGCCCAAATCCCTCTAAGTCCTCTCTATTCATACACTCATCCAGATGCTTTTTTAAATGTTATAATTGTACCAGCCTCCACCACTTGCTCTGAGAGCTCATTCCATACACGCACCACCCTCTGTGTCAAAAAGTTGCCCCTTAGGCCCCTTTTAAAGCTTTCCCCTCTCACCCTAAACCTATGCCCTCTAGTTCTGGACTCCCCCACCCCAGGGAAACTACTTTGTCTATTTGCCTATCCATGTCCCTCATGATTTTATAAACTTCTATAAGGTCACCCCTCCGTACAGATCACATCCACTGGTCTGCCCTCATCAATCCCCTTTGTTACTTCTTCAAATATATATGCCAACAGCTCTCTTTCTAGCCTGGGCAGAAGTACCAGCAGCTGATTTGGAGGCAGTTCAGGATCTTTCTCGTAGTTGCTATCGAGAGAATCCAGCTGAAAGTATGTATAAACCGAGCTACCAATGGCATAGGTAGTGGGGCCTCAAAGTGCAGACTTTGTTCCCTGAGATCCTTGTACCTGAAATCTTTTTATGTCGAGTTGAAATGCCCGATTGAGGAGTTGAGTAGTGCTTTGGCTTTCTGATAGAAGGTGTCTTAAGGCACTTGGCCTAGAATCAGAAGGACATCTGTTTGGTCAGAATACTACTGAAGCAATATGCAACTCTACTGTGGTCAGACCAAAATGGTGTAATTTGATGACACGACTGAGAACTGTGAAATATTAGGATGTTGCAAAAGTTTACTTTCATGAAATGTATTCCAAACATGGCTGTCATTAAAAGGAAGCTACATTTTACTGGGGTCACAGTTCAATTGTTTTATTTGAATGTTGAAGAAAGAGCACGTGCTTCACAGCTGTCTCTTCGGCTTTCAGTCCTTGTGATGACAGAGGAGCTGTGATTTATTTTTAACAATTTGAGAGAGATGGATGATGCTGGCAGGGCCACATTTACTACCCGTTCCTAATTACTCTTGAATTTGGGAAGCTTGCTCTGCCACTTCAAGGGGTGGATGGGAGTTGTCCACATTGCTCTAGGTTTGTAGTCACGTGTAGGTCAGGCTAGGTAAGATGGTGGAATTCTTTCCCACAGGACGTTATTAAACCAAGTTGGTTCCCTGGTGGTTGTTAGACTAGCTTTTAATTTCCGATATTAAATGAATTCAAATTTCACTATTAGTATGGGGACCTTGGGTTACTAGTCCAGTGATGTAATGGTGACTACACTGGGAAACCTAGAGATGCCCCTGTGGAGATACCCCTGTCGTTGTGAAGAGGCTAATTGTGTTAGTGTTCTTGCTGAACTTTGACATGACCTGCCTAGGTGAGTTTCTTGTATAGAAGTCACTTTAGAGTCATATTCTTAGAGATGTCTAACTCGTCCATGCTGAACAAATATCCCAACCTAATCTCGTCCCACTTGCCAGCATCCGGCCCATATCCCTCCAAATTCTATTCATATACCCATCCAGATACAATTGCAATATTTAAAATGGTATCTGCCTCCATTACTTCCTCTGGCAGCTCATTCCATAAATGCACCACTCTGCATGAAAACGTTGACCCTAAGGTCTCTTTTTATCTTTCCCCTCTCACCCTAAACCTATACCCTCTCGTTCTGGACTCCCTCACCCCAGGGAAAAGATCTTGTCTGTTTACCCTATCCATGCCCCTCATGATTTTATAAACCTCAATAAGGTCATCCCTCAGTCTCCAACACTCCAGGGAAAACAGCCCCAGCCTATTCACCCTCTCCCTACAGCTCAAATCCTCCAATCCTGGCAACATCCTTGTAAATTTTTTCTGAACTAAAAACCGTTCCTAGCCAGCCATTGGGAGTGACCAGTAACAGTGATAAGTCCCTTAAACAGAAGCCTCTCCATTAAGCAGTGCTGAAGCTGAAAGTTCTGCTTGTTTCCTGCAGCATCTCTTTGCACTGGCAACAGATGACGATTCTGAGGTGAGGAAGAACGTGTGTCGGGCGCTGGTGATGCTGCTAGAGGTTCGGATAGATCGACTTATCCCACACATGCATAGTATAATCCAGGTATGTGTCTAGGTTGTGTTTACTGCAATGTAAGTAGTATTCACATGGTTCAGGCATGTGGCAATGTATATGAGTGAATGTATTCTATACGATCAAAGGGAACATTGCAATAGTCTTATCAGATCATGAGGCTGCTCATAGAGAGAGAGAGAGACCTATTGCTGGTGATTTTAACCTAAGAGCTCAGGCAAGTGGAGAGATTGAGACGGAGTCCTTTATGATAGCCTCAGTCAATGTGGGAATTGAACCCAGACTGACATCACTCTGCATTGCCAACTGACTGTCCAGCTGACTTTCACACTTGGAGTATGCTGCATCAGTAGGCGATCTAAAAGTGTTGTCTCTGATGGAGTAGACATAACCTTCAATGAGGAGACTGGCAAATCGTGTTTATGGTGTTATTTTATGAAGAACATTGGCCAAGACACCAGGAAAACCTAGTCCATGTTACCTATCCCATGCACTGAACCTGGGGAATAATTGGACATAACTTCTCACAAAGTAAGCACCTTGAACAAAGCAGCAGTGTTCTGGTGCTATACCCATCAGTGTAGCAGTGGCTCGGTGTGATGTCCTGTCCCGAATTAAGCTAGAATACATGCCCTTCAGCAAGCTCTACCCAGTGATTTATTTGTTTCAGATTTTCAGCATCTATGTTATTTTTATTTTATCCTCCAACATCGGTCTAGAATATCCTGTGGGTGAGGTCACAGCCAGGTTTGGGTGGAATTTCCCTCTCCCCGTGGGGAAGGCCCCTGAGTGTAGTCACTGTCCATGGACTTGAGCCAGATTTGGTCTACAGCCACACCCGTCCAAGTTGCTGACTGGTGGTGATATCAGAATAAGCTCTAATTCCAAACTGGCTGCAGGAACATTTCTGAGGGAGGTGGGGTACAGGTTGGATGAACTTTCTGGATTGCTGTGGAGGTTGGGGCAGTTGGCTCTCTGAAAGGCTCTGGGGAATGGTGTAGGGTTGCTGGGTGGTTTCTAGGTCATTGGTGGATCTTTTGCCTGTCAGGCTGAGGAACTCTCTAACTCCCTGCTGTTCTATCTCCTCACACACTCAGTATATGCTGCAGAGGACGCAAGATGCTGATGAAAATGTGGCATTAGAAGCGTGCGAGTTCTGGCTGACATTGGCTGAACAACCGATCTGTAAGGAGGCGCTGTCAGGACATCTAATACAGTAAGGACCAGTTGCTGGAATTGATCATACTGAGGGCTTGGACTGCCTTCAGAGCACACCAAATGTTAGGCAGATACCACAATCTGCCCAGTTTCCCTCCAGCTTGGCGAATAGGATCAAGGAAAATCCTAAGGCCTTCTATCGGTAATACCAGGAATAAGAAAATAACTAGTGTAAGATTAGGGCTAATCAAAGACAGTAGTGGAATCTGAGGACATAGGGGAAGTACTTAATGAATATCTTTCATCAGTATTCACATTGGAAAAGGGCAATGTTAGTGAGAATATGGCGATACAGGCTACAAGATTATATGGAATTTATCCTCGCATTCTCTGGGAAGGCACAAAGGAGATTGCAGAGCCTTTGGCTTTGATCTTTATGTCGTCATCATTGTCGACAGGAGTAATGCCAGAGACTGGAGGATAGCAAATGTTGTTCCCTTGTTTAAGAAGGGGAGTCAGGACAACCCTGGGAATTATAGGTCAGTGAGCCTTACTTCGGTTGTGGTTAAGGTGTTGGAAACAGTCATAGGATTTATAATCATCTAGAAAGGAATAATTTGATTAGGGATAGTCAACATGGTTTTGTGAAGGGTAGGTCGTGCTTCACTAACCTTTATTGCGTTATTCGAGAAGGTGACGAAGCAGGTGGATGAGGGTAAAGCGGTTGATGTAGTGTATATGGACTTTGTTAAGGCTTTTGATAAGGTTCCACATGGTAGGTTATTGCACAAACTATGGAATTTCACAATTGAAGGTGATTTGGATCAGAAATTGGCTAGCTGAAAGAAGACAGTGGTGGTTGATGGGAAATTTTCATCCTGGAGCTCAGTTACCAGTGGTATGCCATGAGGATCTGTGTTGGGTCCACTGCTGTTTGTCATTTTTATAAATTATCTGGATGTGGGTGGAGAGGGATGGGTTAGTAAATTTGTGGATGACACTAAGGTAGGCAGAGTTATGGATAGTGCCAAAGGATGTTGTGGGTTACAGAGGGACATAGATAAGATGCAGAGCTGGGCGGAGAAGTGGCAAATGGAGTTTAATGATAATAAGTGTGAGGTAATTCACTTTGGAAGAAATAACTGGAATGCAGAGTACTGGGCTAATGGTAAAATTCTGGGTAGTGTAGATGAACAGAGAGATCTGTGTCCAGGTGCATAAATCCCTGAGAGTTGCCACCCTCTGTATTTATTGTCTTATTGAATTTATTGTCACGTGTACCGAGGCACAGTGAAAAGCTTTGTCTTGCGAACAATACAGGCAGATCACAGAGTTAGGTAGCAATAAGGAAACAGCGGCAAAAACCAAAACACAGGTCCAGGCAATGTTAAGGGTTTGAGAGTCCATTAAGTATTCTAACAGCAGTAGGGTAGAAACTGTTTTAAAACCAGCTGGTGCGTGTGTTCAGGCTTCTGTACCTACTCACCGATGGTAGAGGTTGTAGAAAAACATTGCCAGGGTGAGATGGATCTTTGAGAATGCTGGCGGCCTTTCCTTGACAGAGAACCTGGTAGATGGATTCTATAAGTTAGCCTTTGTGATTGTCCAGGCCAAGTTCACCACTCTGTAATCGTCTCTGATCTTGAATGGTACAGTTGCCATACCAGGTACTGATAATGATACATCCAGACAATGCTTTTGATGTCGCACCTATAAAAATTGGTAAGGGTATTCGCCGTCATGCCAAATCTCCTCAGCTGCCTGAGGAAGAAGAGACGTTGTTGGGCCTTTGTAACCAGTGTGTCCACATGAAGAGTCCAAGAAAGCTTGTTTTGGATGCCAACTCCCAGGAGCTTGACACTCTCCACTTGTTCCACCTCTGTGCTGTTAATGTATAGGGGTGCGTGAGTAACATCCTGCTGAAAGTCAATAATGAGTTCCTTGGTTTTGCTGGCATTGAGAGCGAGGTTGTTCTCAGTGCAGCATTTTTCCAGATCTTCCACCTCCCTTCTGTAGTCTGTTTCGTCGCCATCTGAGATTCAACTGACTGGCGGATTCATCAGTGAACTTGTAAATGGCATTAGTCTGGTATTTGGCGACACAGTCATGGGTATACAGTGAGTACAGTAGAGGGCTGAGTACGCACCCCTGGGGGGTCCAGTGTTGAGCGTTAGTGAGGATGAAATATTGTCCCCAATCTTCACTGATTGTGGCCAGTTGCAGAGAGTGGGGCTCAGTCCGGGATCACTAAGTTTAGTAATTCATCTCGAGGGGATAGTGTTGAAGGCTGAACTGTAGTCAATGAATAGGATTCTTACATAGCTGTCCTTGATGTCAAGATGTTCTAGGGAGGAATGAAGGGCAAGTGACGTGGCATCTGACGTGCATCTGTTGGTCTGAGAGGCAAATGGGGGGGGGGGGGGGGGGGGGGGTGGGGAGAGAGAGAATTTGGGGGAGGGGCGCTGGGAATACGATAGGTGGAAGGAGGTGAGGGTGATAGACCGGAGAGGGGGTGGGGGCGGAGAGGTCGAGAAGAAGATTGCAAGTCAAGAGGGCGGTGCTGAATCCGGGGGTTGGGAGTGAGATAAGGTGGGGGGAGGGGAAATGAGGAAGCTGGATACATCTACATTCATCCCGTGTGGTTGGAGGGTTCCTAGGCAGAAAATGAGGCGCTCTTCCTCCAGGCGTCGTCTGGTCAGGCTCTGGCGATGGAGGAGGCCAAGGACCTGCATGTCCTTGGCGGAGTGGGAAGGGGAGTTAAAGTGTTCAGCCACAGGGCGGTTGGGTTGGTTGGTGCGGGTGTCCCAGAGGTGTTCCCTGAAACGTTACGCAAGTAGGCGGCCTGTCTCCCCAGTATAGAGGAGACCACATCGGGTGCAGCGGATACAGCTCCCCTCCCTCCAAGGCCCCAATGGATCCTTCCATATCCGTCGCAAATTCACCTGCACCTCCACACACATCATTTACTATATCCACTGCACCCGATGTGGTCTCCTGTACATTGGGGAGACAGGCCGCCTACTTGCTGAACCCTCGGATTCAGCACCGCCCTCTTGACCTGCAATCATCTTCCCGACCTCTCCGCCCCCACCCCCTCTCCGGCCTATCACCCTCACCCTCACCTCCTTCCACCTATCGTATTCCCAGCGCCCCTCCCCCCTACCTTTTTATCTCAGCCCGCTTGGCACACCAGCCTCATTCCTGAAGAAGGGCTTATGCCTGAAACGTCGATTCTCCTGCTCCTCAGATGCTGCCTGTCCTGCTGTGTTTTTCCAGCACCGCACTTTTCAACTGTAGTTGATTAATGTCATGACCAGCCTTTCAAAGCACTTCATGACCACCAACGTTAGGGCCACTGGGCGGTAGTCAGTGAGACATGCTGCATGAGCCTTCTGAGGCACAGGGATGATGTTGGCCTCTTGAAACAGGCAGGGACAGTGGCCTACTACAGGGAGAGGTTGAAGATGGTTGAGAAGTTGATAAGGTTGTTAAGAAAGCATATGGTGCGTTAGCGTTTATTGGTGGGGAGATTGCTTCGAAACTCAATGAGATCATGCTTCATCTGGACAAGACACTGGTCAGGCCGCACCTGGAGTATGGCGTGCAGTTCTGGTCACTGCATATGGGAAGGATGTGGAAGTTTTGGAAACAGTACAGAGGGGACTTACTAGGATGTTGCCTAGTATGGAGGAAAGGCTGAGGGATGAGAGGCTGTTTTCGTTGGAGAGAAGAAGGTTGAGAGGTGATTAATTGAGACAAAGAACAAAGAGAATTTACAGCCCAGGAACAGGCCCTTCGGCCCTCCAAGCCTGAGCCGGTCCAAATCTACTGTCTAAACCTGTCGGTCAATTCCTAAGCATCTGTATCCCTCTGCTCCCCACCTACTCATGCATCTGTCCAGACGCATCTTAAATGAATCTACTGTGCCTGCCACGACCACCTCTGCTGGTAACGCCTTCCAGATGCCCACCACCCTCTGTGTCAAATACTTGCCGCGTGTATCCCCCTTAAACCTTCCACCTCTCACCTTGAAAGCGTGACCTCTCATTATTGAATCCTTCACCCTGGGAAAAAGCTTGTCTCTATCCACCCTGTCTCTACCCTTCATGATTTTGTAAACCTCAATCAGATCCCCCCTCAATCACCTTTTTTCTAATGAAAATAGACCTAACCTACTCAACCTTTCTTCATACCAGGCAACATCCTCGTAAACCTTCGCTGCACCCTCTCCAAACCATCCACATCCTTTTGGTAATGTGGCGACCAGAACTGTACACAGTATTCTAAATGCGGCTAAACCAATGTCTTGTACAATTTTAACATGACTTGCCAGCTCTTATACCCAATACCCCGTCCAATGAAGGCAAGCATACTATATGCCTTCTTGACCACTCTATCTATCTGTGCAGCAACCTTCAGGGTACAAGACATAGAAGATAATCAGAGGGTTAGATAGGCTGGATAGTGAGAGCCTTTTTCCTCGGATGGTGATGGCTAACACGAGGGGCATAGCTTTAAATTGAGGGGTGATAGATTTAGGACAGATATCAGGGGTAGTTTCTTTACTCAGAAGAACAGCCTGTCTGCAACAGTAGTAGACCTGCCTACGTTCAGGGCATTTAAATAGGCATTGGACATACATATGGATAATAATGGAACGGTGTAGGTTAGATGGGCATCAGACTAATTTCACAGGTCAGCATAACATCGAGGGCTGAAAGGCTATGCTGTGCTGTAATGGTCTATGTTCCTGAGCCTTAGTGGTGGAGTTATTGACTAATCGGTGAGGGGTCTCCATCAATGAGTTGAAAACACACCCAATTATATATAGATGGTGATGGTGATGGTGATGGTGATGGTGAGGATGATGATTCCTGGTGGGAGACAGAATTGGGAATCATATGTCCAAACTCCAGTTCCTCCCAAGCCCCTTCTGCTGACTGTGCGACAGATGTTAGCTGATTCTGTAGTGCAATATAATGTATTTCAAAATCTAACTTTTATGTAAATTGCCTCTACTGTATGTGTAGACGGCCTACTCCACAGATTCCGGTTTGGTGCTGTAATGAGGTTACCACAGATCAAATTTGCACTTTTCCCCCCTTCTGTGCAGGAATTGTCCTCTGCTTCTCCTGTTGTGGACAAGGTGACACAGATATTGGGGTACAATGTCAGGCAGTGAGAGATTCACCTTGTGACTAAGGTGCTTTATCACTAATATAACGTGTTCCATCTATGTGTGGCACTTTCAAAGGGGTTCTTTCGTTAATGAACAATTTTATGTTTGACTTTTTTTTTAGATTGATTCCTATCTTAGTGAATGGGATGAAATACTCTGAGATTGATATCATACTTCTAAAGGTAAGAACAGTTGTACTAACTATGAATTGTGTTGGAGCGGAGGATTGACCAGTGAGATAGTTTGTCTCACTTTCACTTCTAAACCCAGTCACAGGCCTTGTAAGGAATGAGTTGAAGTTAACTCAGAGGAGTTTCTGTAGAACCCTGACCTGCATTTGTAGCATCCCAAGACTGGACAGCACCCTCTGAATTTTGTTTGATTTGTTGATTGGTCTTGTTCTTTTCTTTGTGGTTGTACATAGGGTGATGTAGAAGAGGATGAAGCAGTTCCAGATAGTGAGCAGGATATCAAACCCCGTTTTCATAAATCCCGCACAGTTACACTCCAGCATGAGGAAGATGCTGCTGAGGAAGATGAGGATTTTGATGATGATGACGACGATACACTCTCCGACTGGAACCTGAGTATGTATATGCAGGATCATCACTTTCTATTGGGCAAAGTATCAAGAGTCCTGAGATGTTATGATCATGTAGTCCCGTGACCTGTGCTGATGTACCCATTCAAACTGACATGCCTTCCTCCTGACCTGTCTGTTGGATAGGCCAGGGAGGTAAAGTCACACTCTCATCTCCTATAATGTCACTGAGTGAATTCTACGGCTAACGGGCTGATTTTGGGACATTCTGGATACGTAATCATTCAATGAATGATAGTCAGCACCTGTAGGAGCAGAAAGGTCAATGGGGAAAAAGCAGTTCAGCTGGGAAACTGCAAAGAACCCTGGGTTTGTGCAAGTTTCTAAATTCAATAATGGGGTGTGGTACAATCCATGAAAAGATAAGGGAATGGACTCTTTGAAGGACTTCACCACTGTGTCTGAAATCGCTCACTCAAGGCCAGCCTGCCATCGTGTTTGGGTTCTACTGCTGGATTGTTTTGAGGTACTGTGTAGACAATGGAGTATTTTAACCTTGTGGGTTGTTCTGGTATGTTGTGTGTAGTTTGGACTTGCTTTGTGCCACTGTGTGCAAACTGCTGTGTATCAGGTGAACACCACACTTCTGTCTTTCTGCCAGGAAAATGTTCAGCTGCTGCATTGGATGTCTTGGCTAATGTTTTCCGAGATGACCTTCTGCCTCACCTCCTACCACTACTGAAGGGGCTGCTGTTCCATCCAGATTGGGTTATCAAAGAATCTGGGATCCTGGTTCTGGGAGCCATTGCAGAAGGTATGAAGCAGGAGCTGAACTGTACTGTGGGTGAGAACAGTTCTCATGAGGCATGCTGTCTGAACTATACAAATCGATTGGGTGTGTCAGTGCCTGTATTCTGGATAGCTGTACCCATGTTACCCTTGTGCTGCCATATAACAGCAGGCTGCATGACTGAGTGTCAGACCCAGGCTCAGCAACCTTTCCCCCAATGGTCCAAATCTACAGTTTTTAGTTCTCATCTCACTCTGCAAACAGTGACTGCAACCTGTACCAGTTGTCAACTTGTATCCATCCCTGTAGCCATTTCTGGCTGCTCTAACACTGTAGAACCTGTTACTAACCAAAACATGAGAATAGGGAGCAAGGTGCTGGTGAGACAACATCTGACAGTAGTTTTGGTCCCCTTCTTTATGGAAAGATATAATTTAATTGGAGGCATTTCAGAGAAGGTCACTAGGATGATCCCTGGTTTGAAGGGATTGTCTTATGAGCAAATGCTAAATGGGTTGCGACTCTGTTCACTGGAAATGGGAAGTCTGTGAGGTGATCTTATTGAAACAAATAGGATTCTTGAAGGGCTTGACAGGGTAAATGCTGAGAGTCTGGGAACAGAGGGCATATTATCAGAATAGAGGGTTCCAATTTAAGTCTTGATGAGGAATGAGAGCCTTTCACTCCCCTTCCCAGGGAGCTATGGGGACAGAGTCCTTGTGCATATTTAAGGCTGAGAATATATTCTCCTCCATTTGAGGGTTTTATGGAAAGTGGATGTGTGTGTCAGGTCAGCCATGATTCTATTGAACAGTCAGCCAGCCTGTTCCTGTTGGCTCTTGTGGAGGGTGACCTCACTCAGCACCTCTGTTGGATTGTAAATAATCCTGCTTCCTTTCTGCTCCTAGGTTGTATGCAGGGAATGGTCCCATATCTCCCTGAGTTGATCCCACACCTTATACAGTGTCTGCCAGATAAGAAGGCGCTAGTACGCTCAATTGCCTGCTGGACACTCAGTCGCTATGCGCATTGGGTGGTCAGCCAGCCACCAGACCAGTATCTCAAACCGCTCATGACTGAACTTCTGAAGAGAATCCTGGATGGAAACAAGAAAGTACAAGAAGCAGCGTGCAGGTGAGTGAGCCAACTGAGTTCCTCAACACACAGTATCGAGCCATTCGTCATCTCGAACCTCTGTAAAGCTGTTCTCAGTCCTGACAAGGAGGGGCAGAGCCTTCTACTGAAACAGCGAACAGAAAGGGACTATTTCCTCTGCTAAGAGTTTAGTAGAGCAGCAAGGGATCCATCACTCATTGGCTATCTGCTGTCTCCTGTAAGTATGGGTATTGCCTGACTGATTCCTGCCAGATTAGAGACTGGCTCCTGAGGTCCTGCAGAGTGATTGTGCCCTGTAATAATCATGAGTGCCTGAAGGCTGTTTCACTGTTACTGGCTGAAGCATTATTGTCTGATAAGTGAGCCAGATGTTGGGTTCTACATCTGTAGTGTCTTTTTGAGCAAGAAAACTGAAGAGTGCTGGTCACTGTACAGTTTTTGTATACAGGCCAGTTTTAGCCTGAGGTGTGATGGGGTGGCCTCCAACGTTGAGTTGTGGGGACATCTCAGTCTCCACACTGCACTGTTTGTGACTCGATGATGAATAATTGCAGTGTATGACTTGTATATTCGCTTTTCTGGAGAGTGGAGTGCGAGATATCTGTGGTGGGTAACGCTTCGGGTTGTTGGGGGGTTAGAAGCTGACAGATGGTATGTTATCATAAAACAGATCTCAGCCACAACCAGCTACCCTTTCCATGTTTTGAGTGCCTCGAAATGCCTTCAGTCTGGATTTGCTGACTGCTGTTTGTGACCCAGATTCTCCCTTTCTTCTCCCTGCAGTGCGTTTGCTACATTAGAGGAGGAAGCCTGCACTGAACTGGTCCCATATCTCAGTTACATCCTCGACACACTGGTCTTTGCGTTTGGGAAATACCAGCACAAGAACCTGCTGATTCTGTACGATGCCATTGGTACTTTGGCTGATTCCGTGGGACATCACCTCAATCAGCCAGTAGGCAGTAGCTCTGATTTTTATGCAGTGGCTGGGATGGGGTCAGATGGTGGAGGTCAAAGTGCAGTGCGTGGATTTCAAACTCTCTATGCTACGCAACTGAGGCCAATGCAGAATTCAAGCTGTGATTTTATTTGGACTCTGAGAGATGCCAGCAATAATCAAAAGCGATCGGTAAAGGCTAGGGTTCTGCATGTGGTTGGCGGCTGTGTTTCTATATGTAATTAATGCGTTGTTTTTACTGTATCGGAGAGGCTCCGATGTTTTGGTTTTGTTGCCAGTACAAGCATTTAATGGCAAAATGTTCCACTTTGCACTCAGGAATACATCCAGAAGCTAATGCCCCCCCTCATTCAGAAATGGAACGAGCTGAAGGATGAAGATAAGGATCTCTTTCCTCTGCTGGAGGTGAGTGTCTATCTGTTGGACTGTCCTGTGCCCGGGAGATCATAGTTTGTGAAGATGGCACCTGGCGTATTGTCAGTTTTGGTCTCCTTTATCTAAAGATGGATGCTCTGGCTGTGGAGGGAGTGCAGCAAACATTTACCAGACTGATTCCTGGATGGCAGGACTGATGTGTGAAGAGTAATTGGATGGGATAGGGCTATGTTCTCTGGGGTTTACAAGAGTGAATGGGGATTATCTAAAAATCTATAAAATTCTTAAGAGGAAATGCAGGGAGTATGTTTGCATTGATTGAGTACGCCAGTTAGGACTGAGATGAGAAATTTCTTCTCCCACAGTGAAGATGTGGAATTCTTTGTCAGAGAAGGGTGGCATGGTGGCTCAGTGGTTAGCAATGCCTCACAGTGCCAGAGACCTGGGTTCAATTCCAGCCTCCGGTGACTGTCTGTGTGTAGTTTGCACATTCTCCCCCGTGTCTGCGTGGGTTTCCTGCAGGTGCTGTGGTTTCCTCCCGCAATCCAGAGATGTGCAGGTTAGGTGAATTGGCCAAGCTAAATTGTCCATAGTGTTCAGGGATGTGTAGATTAGGTGTGTTAGTCAGGATAAATGTAGAGTAAATAGGGTAGGGGAATGGGTCTGGGTGGGTTACTATTCGGCAGCTCAGTGTGGACTTGTTGGGCTGAAGGGCCTGTTTCCACACTATGGGAATTCTAAAGTGGTTTCTATGTGGAAGAGCAGTGGTTTTATTCAGTTTGCATACCTGCATCTACTAAACCATTGTGTTTCAGTTCATAGAACACAAGGTTACTGCACAGAAGGAAACTGGCCTTTTGATCCTCTCCTTTGAAGGAGCTCTCCACCTATTTCCTATCTTCTGCGCTTGCTCCCTAACCTTTAAAATTCATCTTTATTGGATGTTTCTTCCTCTGGTTTTGTAAAGTTATGGATTCTGGTTGGATAATCTGGGTCCGACTGCAGATTTCCCATGGACACTCACTGTCTACTTGGTTTAAATGTTCGTGCTGTATGTGCTCCCGAATAAATGTCATTGCTGTGCACGAAGGTTTGAAATGCTAGCAATGTTGGTTACTGAACCCTACTGGCCAGGAAAGTGCTTGTTAAGCCTGGGTCTGTGCTGATCTCTGCACTGAGGTATCTGTGGGCTTGGATATGGGCAGTAACTGGGGTTACTGCTTATTTCTGTCCAGAACCACCTCTGAGAGCTTTATGGAATCCCACCACACTCTCCACTGGTGCCCTTAGCATTGTCTTGCAGAGTTCTCTCTCCAGAAGGTGAGAGCACTCCATTTGGGCGGGAGGAGTTCACTAGCAGCTGTTTGTCAATGTTTCCGATTACTCTGATGGTCTCTGCTGTGAGTTGAGGCTCCCATGTGTCCTTGTAATGTCTGATTACAGCCTGTGGTCCCAATGCAGCCTGTCTGTTTGATGCTCGTGGTGTTATAGTTTCCTTGCTGACCTTACTATTGCTCCTGATATGCTGTATGTCCTTTGCGGAGTTGTTATTCATTATTCCTTCTTCCTTAGTGCCTCTCATCGGTAGCCACTGCACTGCAGAGTGGCTTCCTCCCATACTGTGAGCCTGTCTATCAACGCTGTGTAACACTTGTGCAGAAGACACTTGCCCAAGCCATGGTAAGCTTCTTTCTAACTGGAGTTTGAATTGGGGGAAATGCACTCTTGTGAAGTTTGGTGGGAATTTTGGGTGAATTTGAATGACCTGGGATCAAACTCCTTGGTCTTCTCCTCCAGACTTTGGGTTTTGATCGAGATGTTTAGATGTGGGGTGGTTATAGGGCGGAAAATAGTGTGTTGGTATTGAGCTTTTGGCAAGTGGGCTGATTGAGTGGGACCAGAAACGCACATCTCTCTCCTTTAGTGATGTAATAGATTAACTCCTTTGCTTACTATAAATGGGGGGCATTGGGAGGTTGGCTCTGATAGTAACCTTGTGTGGGAATGTCAAATGCTGACACCTGCCTGTCCCTGTTCTATAATATACTGGTTTTATGTAGGAACAGTAATTGTTATGTATGCCAACCATCTATGCTGTTAGGTAAATTACAAGACTGCCTGACTGTGTTATATCATTGTAGACTTCATGCATTCCACTGATTTAGCTTTTTTAACCTGGGTGTTTCCAGATGTACAACACACAACCAGACCAGTACGAGGCTCCGGACAAGGACTTCATGATTGTGGCCCTGGACTTGCTGAGTGGCTTGGCAGAGGGTTTAGGTGGTCACGTGGAGCAGCTGGTGGCTCGAAGCAATATCATGACTCTTCTGTTCCAGTGTATGCAGGTGATTGAAAAGGGAACGTGAGGAAATTACACCAACACCAAGATGATCAATTGTGAAGAATCGCTAGTGTGAATAGAAAGCATTGCTGAACAAATCCGTTCTCCTGAATATATTGCTGTAACCCCCTTTTTAAATCCATTCTTACCTGTGTGTAGCAGAATGTAGCAGGGCTATTGTGGTATGGATGAGCTTGAAGTGATACCATCAATACATGCTTTGACTGTGTCTTGTTTGAGCAGTGTTGAGGGGTATGTTGCCTCCCAGATGTCAGGAGATTTCATCCGTTCCATTGACCTGTGATCTTCTTACAACTATCTGATAGGACGGAAAGGGTCTTGATTTAGCCTCTTCTCTTAAAGGCAGCACTCCCCTTGTTATGGGGCTGATTTTGTAATCAATTGGTGCTTGAATAGTTGACCTCTGGCAATGTGTGCCGCCACTGTTTGTCAGTGAGCATGTCACTCTTGGGTCTGTGAACCAACACTGGGGTGACTAAATCACTGGGTAATCTGATCCTGGCCTCGCTGCTGAAACCAGAAGAGTCATTCCTGAACTGCAGCCCCATGTTTCCTGTGGACTGTATACCTGTGATCTGGTTAACTTGATGGGCAGTGGAAGGAGCCCCTTATTGTATGGGAAGCTGGGCTTATTGAGTGAGGCAGAGGATAATGTTGACTGTATAGTGGTGTGATCTTTTGATAATTATATCCCTCCCTGTAGGATACAATGCCTGAGGTTCGGCAGAGTTCGTTTGCGCTTCTGGGGGATCTTACCAAAGCTTGTTTCCAGCATGTCAAACAGTGTATAGGTAAGTTTTGTGCTATTGGATACCCAGGGGGTGTCTGACCTCTTGTACAGAACTGGTTTCTTACTAGTTTGTTAGGTGCTTCCCTCCTGTAACTGTCAGGTGGGTGAAAGTTGGGGGAACTCCTGAGTGGAGGTCATTTTTGATGCTGTGGAAATGAATGATTATACATTGCTGAGCTGTGGTTTGATTATTGGTGCTGTCTGTTCTACAGTTTGTTTCATTTTCTCTTGCTGTGCTTTGTCTGCGATGAATGTTGCCATCCCTGTCTGAATGGTGGCTGTGCAGTTTCTGGCTGGCAGCTGCCCCATAGTTTCCTTTGCTTTTGGTTCCGGAGTGGTTTAGAGATACCAATGAGCTATTTAAAACAGACACTGTCCTCTTCGAAGCTAGAGCCTCCAACCCAGATTCAGGATGACCCCTGTCCTGGGGAAGGTAATGCAACTTTAGAAAGTAGGGTCAAGTCTGAAACATTACCCTGTTGGTGGAATGATGTGAATCTGTGTAATTTGGGTCCCTGACTACTTCCTTCTCTGTTTTAGCTGAGTTCATGCCAATCTTGGGAACCAACTTGAACCCGGAGTTTATTTCTGTGTGCAATAATGCCACCTGGGCGATTGGGGAGATTTGCATGCAGATGGGTAAGTTCTTGTTTTTCATAGAGCGTGGAGTGGAGGTTGGAGTGTTGGTTGAATCTATTTTATAATATAATCTGATTTGAGGAACACTTGTGCAGTGGTAGTGTCCCTACCTCTGAGCTAGAGGGCTTGAGTTCAAGTTCCACCTGCTCTAGCGGTTTTATCAGGTTGGTTAAGTGTGTCTAACCAGATTGGAGATGTGAAAGTTACTCATTGTTCCAGTGAGGTGAGGTGTTTCTTGATGTTGGGAGAATCTCATCCCAGAGGTCCCCAGCTGCTTGTTTGAACATTATTGTGGGAGAGAAATAGCAGCAATTGAAAATAGATTTATTGAGGATCTTTTAGAAAGTTGCTTTGTTTTTCTAATTGTTGCTACCTACTGAGTTTTCCTAGCATACTGTTTTGAGAACAATGGTAACCTTCAGATGAATTTTATAGTTCATAAGAATTCATTTCCACTTTGAATATTCTGGCAATTACCAGGATGTAACCAGTAACGGAACAGGACCAACCATATAAATAGTGTTTCCAAGAGCAATTTGGAGCCATGAGAGTAGCTCACTTGCTGACCACCATCTACAAGGCACATGTCAGGAGTGTAATGGAGTACCCTCCCAGTTCCTGGGTGAGTGCAGCTCTAAGAACACAGCAGAAGCTTGACACCATCCAGAACAAAGCAGTCTGCTTCACAGGCACCCTCTTCACCACTTTCATATTCTCTTTTTCTCCCGTTGCATAATGGTAACAGAGAGCCACATAGAACGTACACAAAATACTGGGAATTTCCTTTCTGTCAACACTGAGGTCCTTGTACCCACGGTCTGCAGCAGTTTGAGGTAGTTTGTTTTGGGTTTGGAAGTGGTGAAGATGATGTATTTGGTAGTATTCATGTGAAGTGTCTTGCTGTGTGGGGAAATTACTGGAATGATATGGAAGTAGAAAATAAATATTGATCTGCCCTGACAGGTGCTGAGATGCAGCCGTATGTATCACTGGTTCTGAATAACTTAGTGGAAATAATCAACAGACCAAACACTCCCAAGACTCTACTCGAGAACACTGGTAAGATAGCAAAAGAAGTGCACTCTGTGCTGTCCTTGTTTGGAGTCACATGTGACCACCTGATTTCAAAAAACCATTGTTCTGATTTAGGCCTGCCCAACACAGTTGCCAACTCTAAGAGCTGGATGTAAAAGGAAATGCAGGACAAGTTGGAAAATAACCTCAGCTCCATGCAGTGTATTACCACTGGATGCTGTAGATATTCAATATCTGTACTTCACCTCATGACAGATGTTTAATTCTGGTCTCTGACTAAACAGCAATATTGAGGGCATTCTGAAGCAGCCAAAATCTGTTATGTCTCCTAAAACTCTTGGCAAGTACACAGGCCTGTGAGGTTTATGGTTTTGGGGCAGGCATGTGACTTATAAATCCCATTATGGGATTCTCATTTATAGGTAACTTACTGAAAATATGTTTATGCCACTGCATCACAGTCTGTCCGAAATTATTCTGCCATTTGGTTGGTTCACTCAGTATTGAACCTTTTGGAATGGTTTACTGTGTTGTTGTACAACACTGCTGTGATGACTAGAAAACGCAGACATTTGAATCCTGAACTAAGGAATGTTGAACTTTTCTATTCTGAGCGTGTTGGCTTTGGGGGTAGCTCTTATCAGCAGTGATCCCATTGATTTTTGTTTTGATTTTTTTTCATCTTTCTATCTCTCCTCCCCACAGCTATTACTATTGGCCGTTTGGGATATGTGTGTCCCCAGGAAGTTGCACCTATGTTACAGCAGTTTATCAGACCATGGTGAGTATTCATTTCCTTTTCCTTCCATCTACACTTGGAACCATTCAGTGTTTACAGTGTGGATGGAAGGAGTGAGCTCTGTCGCTGTGTGTGGGCTGCTGTTCTGCTTCTTACAAGCTTTTTCAGAGCCAGTCATTCCTGAAACCCACATCCTGATGAGTCATAAGTCTAGTGCAGATTTGGATTTTGCTGCATTTAACTGCCATTGTGGCTTTGTAATTCCCAGGTGCACATCTCTGAGAAATATCCGTGATAATGAAGAGAAGGACTCTGCCTTCCGTGGGATCTGTATGATGATTGGAGTGAATCCAGGGGGTGTGGTGCAGGTAAGGAAATCTTCTTTACATTGTCTGTTTGAGAGTCTATCCTGGGTCACTGAGTTAACTAATGTCAGGCAGATTGATTATCTATCAGACCAGTGGGTGTTTTCATATGTTCTCCTCTGGTATGGGTTGTTGGGTGTCACTGTTTTAAGTCAGCATTTGTTACCCATCCATTGCTAATGTGACTTCAGAAGGTGATGGTGAGCTGCCTCCCTTGAACCACTGCAATCCATTTGTAGTTACAGCCCCATGGTTAGGGAGAGAGTTCCAGAATTTTGCTAGGGAACAGTGATTATAGTTTCAAATTAGGATGGTTTGACTTTGGGGAAGTAGCAGCTAGTATTCCCATGATCTGCTGCCCACGTCCTTCTGGATGGTAGTGGCTATGGGTTTAGAAGGTGCTGTTGGGGAAACTCTTGATTAGCTACTGAAGTGCATTTTGTAGACGCAGCAGCAGTAATGCATGCTGTCGTTGGTAAGGACAGTGAATATTGTTGAAAGTGGGTGTGGTGCTGCTTTTGTTATGGAAGATATGAAGCTTCTTTGTCGTGTTGCAGCTGCACTCATCCAGGAAAGTATGTTTATTGCATTTATGGGGAAAGTAGTTTGCAAGCTAATTAAAACTGACTATTTCGTTTCTTACAGGATTTCATTTTCTTCTGCGATGCTGTTGCTTCATGGGTGAACCCGAAGGATGACCTACGTGACATGTTTTACAAGGTGGGTGTTCATTCGGTGGACAATGTCCTCTCTGCACCACCCAAACCAAAACCCTTGTGGCCTGCTGTCACTTAGTTCCCAGCTAGCAGTCTGTCTGGATGAATGATGCTGCGACCATGTGTTGCTGTTCTGTGGGATGCAGAGCATAAAGAACACAGCTCCCTTTGCTCTTTATGCTAGTGAATAAAGAGCAAAGCGAGCTGTGTCCATAGTTGCTCTATGGTCTAGACTGAGGACTTAACCTCTCTCTCTATGGTAATGTGCCTTGCCCCCTTTGGTATGGTGTTGTTTAAGACTGGATATTAGCATCTCTGAGGCATACTCAAGCTCATCCAAGTGAGAAATGTGTGTATATTACCAGTTTCCAGCATTTCCTGAATCGCATGTTCCTGAAGTACGCCTCCCATCTCCCTGGCATACTTTGACCACATTTCATTGAATGACTGGAATCCTAACCATTTCATCTTGCTGTTCACTGCCTTAGTAATTCCATTAAATTAGAGATGAACTTGCCTAGTTGTCTTGATCTTCAGTTCTGTCTAGCTACTACTGAGTGACTCTTTGGCTCCATTTTAATTCTGTTGGTAATGCACCAGATGCTTTATTGCAGTAAGGCTGTGCTAATTCAAGCTGTTGTGGCAGCTGATAAATGGATAAATGGTTTGTTGTCTAGTGCAGGTGCACTAGGAACCTGCCACCATCCAACCCAATCTCCACCTCCCAGAGCCCTGGCTAATGCAGCTTGCATCGAGCAGGCTTACCATTGAATCAGGAACCCTGCCATGTGTTAACCTGGATAATTCATTTACTTCACCTTTTTAACTTTAGCAGGTGGTATTTCGATGATACTTGTTTTCCCACCCAGAAAGCATGTTGCAAATGCCAAGCTTTTAGAGAGACCTACTATTCACTGCTTTCTAACCAGGTACTGTGTTGTCTTGCAGATCCTACATGGCTTCAAGGAGCAGGTTGGTGAGGAGAACTGGCAGCAATTTTCAGAGCAGTTCCCACCACTTCTGAAGGACAGGCTGTCTGCATTCTATGGCGTATAGCTGAGATTAATGGATACCATGTCAGGTGGGCCTTTTGCGATCAGATGGCATCGGTTAGGGCTAGACATTACTGATCCATCCCCTTTCCAATATGTAGTATCTCCCTCAGCCAACCCCTGGTGTTTGATTCCTGTGGCCTGAGTGAGGTTATTTTTTTTTTTGGATAGAGATGTGAAACAGAAAGAGGGTTAGGAAGATTGTTTTGTTTTCACACTCCTTGTTTTTACCCCAGTGCTGAAAGAAATCTCTGTGCCTGGCTCTGATCTGTTTGAAGGCATTTAGGAGTGTAACTGTGGCAGTTACAAACTGATTTGATAATTGTTTGGGGTCATTGTGATTATTTTAATGTTATTTGTTGGCTAGTTTATACACTGGATTGATACTAAATTCTCTGTGTCTCTCTCTCTCTCTCTCTTTTCAGGTTTCTGTCGCTGGGCGGGCTAATGGGAAATCATCCACATCTTGGAGTTGCACTGCCCTGTCACTGGGGGGTTAGGGTGGAGTTGGTGGGACAAAAACAAGCTCCCTTTCTCTGAAAATACTGGGGGGATAGAGCCTCTAAACCAGAGCAAACTGGATTAATTAGCGGAGGGATCTTGCACGCCTTCTCTCTGAAGAGAATCTTCCACTACACACGGACATTCCAAAGTTCTCGAGGGTCAAATCTCTCAGTTGGACAACTCGGGAGGGGTCAAAGTGTGGGGATTTTAGGGAAAAAACATTAAACATAGGCAAGCTTAGTGAAGAATTCCACGAGATTAACAATCAGCTAGATTCAAGCGGCCTTGTCCACATCTAAATTTGGAAAGTTGCAAGTCTGATGCTTGTGCTGTGGTTTAAGAGTAGATGTTTTTAAAATTAAAAGGAAAACAAATCTTTTTTAACACATTAAAACTAGAGAGTGTACCAAGCTTTGTATTGTCGCATAGATACCCCAGCAGTCATCCAAGAGAGTCACTGTTTAAAATCAGACTGCATGGAGGTGAGCTATAATAGTCTAGTGATCTCTGATTAGAACATAATAAGTCGTAATGTGTGTGTAGATCAAGGCTTCACTACCATTTCCAATGAGTCACAATGTGGAGAGACACTCAGCCCTGCGCTCCCCTCGAGGCCGGAAGTGGACAGGAGAGGCCGGTCTGAAAGCCTGTAACCTTGATACTGTAATGAAGCAAGTCTGTACTGTCATTCTGTGGCAATGCCCTGGTGAACTATGAACTGTTGGGTTTGTTTTGTGATAATGTGCTGCTGCATCCTCCCGTCTCCATGTCCTTAATGCAAATGTGTAAACTAAATGGCAAGTGTTCAAAGAGAAAAAAACGCAAACTTTTTATAAAAAGACTTAGTTGCTTCTGTGGCCTTTTTTTAAGATGTTTAGTTAGCTCCATGTAACAGAACAACTTGACCAGCGCGTGTCATCAGATGCTGGAGTGTTGACCTTATCCTAAGTCAGTCGAGTCAGTTGTTCCTGTATTGGGATAGGCAGGTAAAGCACCAGTGTGAATTAGCTGGTGGGAACTGCGGGGGACTGAATGCTCTTGTTTGAAGGCTGGCAAGGGGATATTTAATTTGGTTGGCTGGCATTTCATGTTGCCAGATTGAGCCCTTCCTCTTGGACGTTTTATGTAATTTATTTCCAATCTTAAGCAAAAGTTGATGTCGAACACACTTGTAGATGTGCCTGCCTGTCACTTTCTTTCTCTCAAAATAAAAATAAATAGCTTTCTGTGGTTTTAATGCTCCTGTGGCAACTTTCCCTAAGGCAGAATTTGTTGTCTGAAGGTAGGCTAGACACAACCTGAGAACCAGCTGGAGGGATGATGTGTGGAAATTCAACTGCACCTGTGTAAATCCTGGAGCAATATCCTGAAAGTTATTTTGCTTCCTGACTCTCCACAGGTCTTTGAACTTGGCTTCTCCTCCCCCCCAAATGTTGGTCACCATTGGTCAGTTGGGAGGCCTACAGTCTCCCAGTCTTGTCTCTAAGTCTGTGGTGCTCAATGAAAGAGCCTTCACCCAAACCCTGTCCTTGACTGGGAAAACCTCCCCATATGCAGTGGAGCTCTGTCAATCGTCTGGGGGCAGTAGCCTGGGTTTGGGTGGGAAAAATGTAGTTCCTTTTCAGGTTGAAATGTTCTGTCTGTCATTCCTGTGGCTTCTCAGATGATCGTGTGAGTCCTTGCTCTTCCAGTGGGGTGTTTGAGATGTGTATGTCAGATTTAGGGCACATGAGCTGTGTGGACCATATTCATGGTGCATGAATGTTGGGGGAGGTTACAGATGGTGTTGACCCTTCAGGGTGGAGAAGGGTCTGGTAATAGCATGAGGTTTGATCCTCATCCTATGCTATTGGCAACTCTCATGTTTACCATCCAGCCTCTATCCTCACTGCACCATGCTGACAAAGTTCTCTGTTGCCCATCTGCCCTTAAATGTTCCTTTTCATTGTTCTAAACTTGAAGAATCTCTACTCGTTATAATTGGTTGATGTCAGTGTTTGAACTTCCTACAAGTATAGATTCTTACCGCACAGGTGTGTAAGTGTTTGGACCCGTGTCTGGTACATTTGTAGCTGGCTGTCAGAACAAACCCTAGAACGACCCTGAAGGAAGAGTGCACTGTGGCCATAAAGCTAGAGGAACAGGCAGCACCAGGGGGTGACTGGGATTTTTCAGGCAGTGATTTAGTATGGAATACCCTGCGGGAAAAATGATTAAGCTGATTCCCCTGATCTCTCTGTGACCCAAAATCTTCAAGTGGGGAAGTATCCTTGTGGCTCCAATCAACCATGATGAATTCAGTACTAGCTACATAGTCCTGGAGCAATTCAGCAGTTTGGAATCATCTGTAGAGAGAGAGAGAGAGAGTTAACATTTGAAGTCCAATTGGAGTTGTGACTCTTCAAAGGCACAAGTAGAAGACCTATTGGACTTAATGTTCGCATCTGTGGGTGGAGAAAGAGAGTCATCAAGCCTGAGTTTCTCCAGTGCTACATGGTTTTTATTTCAGAGTTTCAGAATCAGCAGTATTTTGCTTTTATTCTGATTTAATTCTGGGCTTGATCTTCCTGCCAGTCGATTCTGTGTCTGTTAATTTATTAATATTTGTTTAATTGATAGCTGTGGCCTCAGCAACAGCACAAGTGAGAATGAGCATGAGAGATGGGTAAATCTGTTAATAATGTTCCTCTGCCTGTCCACTGGACCCAAATGATTGGATTTATCTGGCTGTGAATTGGGGCTGTCTGATTAGCTATTTGTGGGCTGTGAATGTTGCATGCGCAATACAGTGTATCTTCCTAAATATCATTCGTAGAAATAAACAGCATTGTATTTATGTCATGCTGGTGTAATCAAGATGTAACCTGTTTATAACAGAGGGGGGAGGTGAGATGGGGCGGGAAGCAAAGAAACATTACAAGAGACCAATCCGGCTGCGTTGTTTTAATGGAATCACAGGTTTCTATGCACTCTATCATTTCTATTGAAAAGGGGAAGAATTGAAAACATTTATCAAACTTATTGTCTGAAAGATCCTTTCAGATTTTTCTGCTGAATGTTGCTGCTGCAGATGTTTTGTAGCAGGGTTAAAGATATATCTATCTGTCTGACTCTCCCTGTTGGTGGAAGCTAACTGAGGAATGGCAGCTTTCCATGGGACTCCTGTGTTTACTTGTAACAATTCCAGTTTTTTTTTTCAATAAATCATTTGAAGCACATTTTGTGAATTTGAATTCTAGGCCTCCTGTCTGTGGTCCTAGTTACAGCAGCAAATCTAGTTGTATCTGTAACTGGGGGTGGTGGGCTGGAGATAAGCTGATAAGTGAGGTCTGGAGTTTCTGTACACTTCCCAAATGGGGCCCTGCCACTGAGTGGAGAGTTTGTATTGACCTGACTGGCTGTGTAATGGCGACCCGATTGTCATGGTCTTCTGCAGCTCAGGAATATTCCTCATTTGAGGATCACAAGTCCTGCTGGAGATGGAGTGCCCTGACACTGGTTTTAGTAACCCTTTTTATAGTGACTTACAATTGTTTATTTTCTGTCCGTTGTAAATTGAGGTTGTCATTTTGCCAGACTGAGAAAACTAACCATGTTTATTTTGTGGTGTTGTGTTTACAAAATGAGTAGGGATTGAGCAGGGCTGTCTTTTAAACTGGACGTTGGTTTCAGTAAAGGGATATTCTCGAACAGGCTGCAGTTGCCTAGCATGCCTTTTGCCATTCCCTGTTTGTGTTCCTGTCACCATCAGCAGTCTGGATTTGAGTGGAAAATCCAAGAACAATCTGTTTAAACACCCCACTCCTTTATTAAAGCAGTCGGTCTGATCCTGGGAGCGTGCAATTGCCATTTTGTTACAGCACCGAAATGGAGGTCATTCCACGTTTAATTCCTTTTCTGCCCAGGGAGAGGGAGAAACCAGAGAGAAATCTGACCTGACCTGAACACAGCAGCCCCTGTCCAGCCTGTGTGTGGGCAGTAATGCAAAGATGTCATTTTAAGAGGGAAAGTCTGTACACTAATGGGTGACTTAACTGAATGAGGTATGCAGCCAAGGGGTGGGGACAGTGGGTGCTAAGGGATGTCTGGTTCCGTCATGAATTTCTCCGATTCTCTTGCTGAACTTTCAACTCTGACCTGTCCCTTTCCTGCCCTTTTGCAGCAGTGTTGCATTGTAAAGGTGCAGCATGTTTGTTGTAATGCCAGCTGCTTGCACCTTTCCTTAACTAAGATTTTTTGATTTTTATGTATTTTTTTTAAGGACTAAGATTTGTTTTGTCACGACTGCAGTTTGTATCAGTCTTGTTGTTCTTGTATTATGGAAATTAATGATCTTACTGTGGCCTCTCCAAGATTTGGTCTGAGCACAAATAAGGAGCGACTCTAGTTTGTACCTGGAAGGTCATGTTTCGTACTGGCAAGCTGAAGCCTATAAAGGTCATTAACTTGAAACATTAACTCTTTCTCTCTGTCCACAGACACTGCCTGACTTGAGTATTTCCAGCAATTTCTGTTTTTCATCTGAGGAATAGCTCAGGAGCTGGAAGCAGGTCTAATTAATTTGAAAACATTGGGAAGCAGAATGCGGAATTGTGTTAACTCTGACCACCTCTATGTCATGTGCTGTTATAGCCAATTGGTATTGGTGTTCATCATTATTAAACCTACATTCTATCCTCAAGTGCTTGATTTCAATCTGCTGTGATGTGTGTGAAAGCAACAGCTGCAGATTCCTAGTTACCAGGCTGAAAACTTCTGAATCTTTCCACTCCATTTGCTCCCTCGATACGACCTTCCAAACCCACAACTTCTACAGCAGATTCATGGAAGTACCGTCACGTGCAAGTTCCCCTCTAACTTACAAACCATCCAGCCTTGGAATATGCAATACAGCACAGGAGCTCACCACGCCTGCACGGATTCCTTATCCTTATTTTGATCCGCTGCTTATTACCATGTGCAGTCTCTATCCCTCTATTCACCTCCCGTTCATGTGTCTATCAAGGTATACGTTAAACATCGCGAATGAGCCTGCTTCTACCAGCTCCACCTGGCAGTGCATTCCAGGCACCCACCACCCTCTGAAAAATGTTCCCTGCAATTCTCCCCAAATTTTCCTTCTCTCACCTGGGTCCTCTTGGAGTTAACCTTGCCGTCTGTGGAAGAAGTCTCCGATTACCCACCCTGTCGATTTTGTAGACCTATTGCTGTTACTGCAGTGATGCTGTATCTAAATCGTGGAACGACATTGATGTGGGAAGACACTCCTAATGTTGGGTAATGGAAGCAGTCATAGCCAGTGATATGGGTAAATGAGCAACTTCACTTTTTTGTTTCAAAACAACACCCAATATCATGCTGAATTGCTGCTGTTGCTTCAAATGGCTTTAGTGGACCAGTAACTGCCTGTATCCCACTGGGCCAGATGGATGTAGTTTCACATTAAGTTGTCTTTCAGATGAGATGCTAAAGAGCTGGCAGCACAGCCTTCTCGCTTTGAATACAGTAAGTGCTGAGTCAAACTGGAATAGCATTCTGAATGATCTTATGCTTTCGGTAATGAAGGGTGGGAGTGAACATAGTTTAACTGAAACTGATACGCTCTGAGAGATGCTTAGCATACAGTGGGTTGGTCTGTAATAGAAATCAGTGTTCTGTGCAGGAAATTGTGTATGCAGTTAAATTGTTTGACACTTCTGTTTTTTTTTGCTATCGAAGTTAAGTGCCTGGGGTTGTGATTTAAGTCTTGGTTTTGTAGTGGAGACGGGGTCTAGGCTTTCTGTATACTTGATTGTTCAGTCCTGCAGCGTTGTGGAGGTGTTGATGTTTGACTGGGGTGAATAAAGTTTAAAAATCAGGTTATAGTCCAACAGGTTTATTTGGAATAGTAGCTTTCGGAGCACTGCTCCTTCATCACGTAGCTGTGGGACAGGATCAAAGATACAATTTATTGCAAAACATCTGTCATGTAAATGAAACGATATTTTGAATAAACCTAGCTTGCTACTAAATTTGCAGCAGAGACGGACTGGGCTGCAAAAGAATGTTAAGATGCTAGGCAGCTGATTGCTGACCATTTCCTCTTGCACCCAACACTAAACAAGAGTGCAGTCATTTTGAGGCTAAAGATTCGTCATTTGGATACAAACTATTAACCCTGCACCGTAGCTATGCAGTTCCCTTATCCCATACCATTGCTTTTTCCAGAGTGCAGGACCTTCTGTAATAGGTACTGCTTATAGTGCACAAGTGAGTGATTAAAGTACACTGGTTGAGAGAAACTTTAATGTTAAATGAGGTTTTTGTAATGGTTGGAGTGGCTCGGAATTTTACAGCATTGAGTTTTCCAATTTTAAGTAACCCTCCTCTCCCTCCCTACCATTCCTCTCAGCCACCAACCGGAGTCATTCCTCCTATTAACCAACCAGGTCGTACCGTCTGTCTTCACCAAATTCGATTCGGAGATGCCGGTGTTGGACTGGGGTGTACAAAGTTAAAAATCACACAACACCAGGTTATAGTCCAACAGGTTTAATTGGAAGCACTAGCTTTCGGAGCGACGCTCCTTCACCTGACAATCACCTGATGAAGGAGCGTCGCTCCGAAAGCTAGTGCTTCCAATTAAACCTGTTGGACTATAACCTGGTGTGTGATTTTTAACTTTATCTGAATCTCGCCACCCTGCCCCACTCCCTTTATCTGCAGCTCGCCTTATACCCACCCCCCGAGATCTGAAGAAGGGATATATCGCGTGCTGCTGCTTGGTTTCCAATATCTGCCGTTCTTTTGTCTCACAATGTAACTGAGTTCAGGCACCTTGTGTGTTGTAGGGTATAGACCACAGCTGGCCGTGTCTGTGATTTTGCTATGTTTTAGGATGTGTGACATAGCATTTCCAATAAGATTAGCAAAGTAAACCAAGAGCTGGCACCTTAAATGATCAGCTGCTGTGACTGGAGAGAGTGGTTGTTCCTTAATGCTGCATGACGTGAGGTTTGCTTTATAAAGTTAGCAATAGTGCAAAGGTAGACAACCAACAACCCGTGTTTAAATAGTAGAGGCTTTCACATAAAGTGCTAAGCATTATTATAAAGTTCACAGTTTAGATCAAGCTGCAAGGGGCTGAGTGTATTTTTTCCATGACCTAGACACTGGCATAGGGGCTAGTTCACAGCGTCACTGGCTACAATGGAAAGGCCTGGGCCTCAGCTGCATTGGCCTGAGTTGTTACTGGGGACGTGAGGGAGCATAGGCTTTGATACACGACAGTACAGCGACGGTGCTGACCGGGACTGCAGCTCACACCGTGTCCCGCCCTGCAATCCCAAACCGCGCACTGACGGCCCTACAGCCGCAAATCCTCAACTCGGCCCCGCCCAGTGAGGGCCGTTCCGCCAATCAGACGGGTGGTCTGGTGCCACGCCTACTGCGGTCCTCTGCACCAGTCCGGCGGGAGGTCTAGTGCCCCGCCCAGTGAGGGCCGCTCCGCCAATCAGACGGGTGGTCTGGTGCCACGCCTACTGCGGTCCTCTGCACCAGTCCGGCGGGAGGTCTAGTGCCCCGCCCCAGTGAGGGCCGCTCCGCCAATCAGGCGAGTGGTCTGGTGCCACGCCTACTGCGGTCCTCTGCACCAGTCCGGCGGGAGGTCTAGTGCCCCGCCCCAGTGAGGGCCGCTCCGCCAATCACGCAGTGGGTCTGGCGATCCACCCGCTGAATGCCTGTACTCCAGTCAGCAGGCGAGTGACGTGCCGTGACGCCACGCCCAGTGTGTCGATCCTCCAATCAAGTGCTGCGGCGCTCCGCCGTGGCGTCACTGATATGACGTCATAATTTTGCGCTCCTGTTGTCATGTGACCTGGATCAGTGACGTATATTGACTGCGCCGCCGGTAGGCGGAGGGGATGCGGAAGCTGAGGTAGCGGAAAATCCCCGGCCTCAGCCGCACGGCAGGCCCGGCCTAACAGCACAGGCCGCAACCTGAGGGTGGGGAAGGAGAGAGAGTAGGTGTGGGATCGGGATCGGGATCGGGGGATGGCTTCAGGAAAGTGATGTCCACAGAGGAATGTTCCTGAGGGGGGGGGGGAGAGGATTCCCAGGGGCAGGGGGAGATTCTTGAGTGTGGGGGTATGGGAGGGGGTGCAGTGTGTTCCTGATGTAGGGATCTGACAGTCACTGGAGAGGGTTAGATTAGATTAGATTAGATTAGATTAGATTACAGTGTGGAAACAGGCCCTTCGGCCCAACAAGTCCACACCGACCCGCCGAAGCGAAACCCACCCATACCCCTACATTTACCCCTTACCTAACACTACGGGCAATTTAGCATGGCCAATTCACCTGACCCTGCACATCTTTGGACTGTGGGAGGAAACCGGAGCACCCGGAGGAAACCCACGCAGACACGGGGAGAACGTGCAAACTCCACACAGTCAGTCACCTGAGGCGGGAATTGAACCCGGGTCTCTGGCGCTGTGAGGCAGCAGTGCTAACCACTGTGCCACCCTAATTAATTTATATTGGACTGAGTTTCTCTGCAAGTAGCTTCTGACATGGAGAGGTCACTGTCCTGTTTTGATTCTGAAATGAGTCCAGTTTCTCTTCCCCAGGCCGTACAAATTTTTCCCTTTCTGCATTTATCTGGTTCCTTTTTGAAAGTTCTGATGGTGTCTGCTTTCACAGCCCCTTTAGGCAGTGTGTTCAGGATCACAACCCACTACTATGTCGATTGTTATTTTCTCCATGTTGTTTCTCATTATTTTATCATTTAGTTTAAATGTGTGTTGCTGAGCCACCCATTCACATACTCTGAATTAATTCTACCTTTACTTATTCGTAATATCAAACATCTCTCCCCTGAGAGCAGAGAAGAAACTGATGTCTAAAAAGTGAAGACTTGCCCGTTCTCCTCCCATCAATGGGTTTGTAGGATGTTCCATTAAATATGTTTTGTGCATTGATTCGCACACAATCTTGCATGCAATGAAGCAGCAAAATATCTATTTGCTTTTTAAAATGTGGGTAAAATGCTTTTAATCTAGGTACCTGAGTCTGGATCTTAGAAAATATCCTCACTTTGTGCAGGACAGGTAATTCTCAGCGTCCAGGACAAGCTGTCATGCTGTGATTTGTCAAGCTGATGAAATGTAGTGTGCCATGACATGACTTGTGAACAAGTGTTTCAACAATTTCCCATAACACCGCACACTGAGGAGTCAGGAAGAACCAATTAAACCCCCCAAGCCTGCTCCATCAATCAATATGGTCATCACTGGCCTCCGCTCCATTCTCCCGCCTACTCCCTCATAACCATTGACTTCTTTGACAATCATAAACCTGTTTCCATTCCAGTTGAATGGAAAAGGCTCGGCTGCGTGTTGGTTGAAATTTCCAAAGACTATCCATCCTCTGAGAAAAGGAATTCCTTGTTGCTGAGTTCCTGTTAAATTATTTTGACACTGTGTTCCCTATTTGCAGATTCCCCAGAAAGCGGAAAGATTCTTTCTACAGCCTGAGTTACTTTAACCTGTGGCTTCTTTCCAGGATTCACCGAGTGAATTAATGTTCGGTTTGTTTTTGTAGCTTGTGTTCCACTGAGACTGGAGCAGTGAAGAAATTATGACGAGTGAGTCTCATGATAGACTGAGCACCCAGCCCCATCATACCCTGGAGGGTGAGTCTGACCTAGAACAGGAGGATGAGCTGGAACTCCAGGCCCAGGAGTATGTGGACCGGGTGTGGAACCCTGAAATGTCTGGCCCCAGACCCCAAAGCTGTCCCCCAGAGCCAAGCAGCGAGACCCAGACTCGCATCAGCAAATCAAGTGCATCAGACTTGAACGTGAAACTGCGTTCCAGCCAGGTGCTGGCTGGGGACACTGATCAGTCAGGTCTGTTGTCCCTCCCCTGGGAGCTGGTGCTGGAGATCTGCTCCTACCTGGATGCCAGGTTTGTGCTCGGAGTGTTGCCGTTGGTTTGTCGAGCGTTCCAGTACGTCCTGACTGATGAGGTGACTTGGAGAATCCGGGCCCAGAAGATCTTGGGGATGAGCTACCCAGTATTGGAAGGTTTGTGTCTCTGTCTGTCTGGGTCTGTCCCTGTCTGAGACACGACTGTTGTGGGGGATTGGGTGGGGATGAGGGCAAGATGTGTGTTGCGGTTAGAGAGTGGGTGAATGGGTGGTTGAGTTTTAGGCTGGATCTGTGGTTTGGATTCTGGTCAGACCTGTCTCTTTCTAATTCTGTTTCTGTTTTAAAAGGAAAGGAATTTGATTGGCCATCAGCTTGTATTGAGCTTGAGGAGCATCTGTCTCTTTGGTCCACTAGTAATCCAAAGGTTCAACATTTCTCATTGAATGATGGACATTTTGCCTCAGTCGACACCGTCTTGTTGATTCAGGTAAATTGGTAGCAAGTGATCCCGACAAATCTACTGTATTAGTACTGCAGGGTCCACAGGGCAGGGTCTTTGTGTCAGTCTGCCCGCCCTGTGCCTCCCCATCTGTCTGTCTGCCCCGTGACTCATGGTCTGTCTGTCTGTCTGCCCCCGTGCCTCCCGTTCGGTCTGTCTGTCTGTCTGCCCGCGTGCCTCCCAGTCAGTCCGTCTGTCTGTCTGCCCCCGTGCCTCACGGTCGGTCCGTCTGTCTGTCGGTCCCTGTGCCTCCTGGGCTGGCTGTCTGTCCCTGTGCCTCCCGGGCTGGCTGTCTATCTATCTGTCCCTGTGCCTCCCGGGCTGGCTGTCTGTCCCTGTGCCTCCCGGGCTGCTGTCTGTCTGCCTGTCCCTGTGCCTCCCTGTCTGTCTGTCCCTGTGCCTCCCTGTCTGTCTGTCCCTGTGCCTCCCGGGCTGCTGTCTGTCTGTCTGTCCCTGTGCCTCCTGAGCTGCTGTCTGTCTGTCCCTGTGCCTCCTGAGCTGCTGTCTGTCTGTCTGTCCCTGTGCCTCCTGAGCTGCTGTCTGTCTGTCCCTGTGCCTCCCGGGCTGTCTGTCTGTCCCTGTGCCTCCCGGGCTGTCTGTCTGTCTGTCCCTGTGCCTCCCGGGCTGTCTGTCTGTCTGTCCCTGTGCCTCCCGGTCTGTCTGTCTGTCCCTGTGCCTCCCGGTCTGTCTGTCTGTCTGTCCCTGTGCCTCCCGGTCTGTCTGTCTGTCTGTCCCTGTGCCTCCCGGTCTGTCTGTCTGTCTGTCCCTGTGCCTCCCGGTCTGTCTGTCTGTCCCTGTGCCTCCCGGTCTGTCTGTCTGTCTGTCCCTGTGCCTCCCGGTCTGTCTGTCTGTCTGTCCCTGTGCCTCCCGGTCTGTCTGTCTGTCCCTGTGCCTCCCGGTCTGTCTGTCTGTCAGTCCCTGTGCCTCCCAGTCTGTCTGTCTGTCCCTGTGCCTCCCGGTCTGTCTGTCTGTCCCTGTGCCTCCCGGTCTGTCTGTCTGTCTGTCCCTGTGCCTCCCGGTCTGTCTGTCTGTCTGTCCCTGTGCCTCCCGGTCTGTCTGTCTGTCTGTCCCTGTGCCTCCCGGTCTGTCTGTCTGTCCCTGTGCCTCCTGGTCTGTCTGTCTGTCTGTCCCTGTGCCTCCCGGTCTTTCTGTCTGTCCCTGTGCCTCCCGGTCTGTCTGTCTGTCCCTGTGCCTCCCGGGCTGTCTGTCTGTCTGTCCGTCCCTGTGCCTCCCGGGCTGACTGTCTGTCTGTCCGTCCCTGTGCCTCCCGGGCTGACTGTCTGTCTGTCCGTCCCTGTGCCTCCCGGGCTGACTGTCTGTCTGTCCGTCCCTGTGCCTCCCGGGCTGACTGTCTGTCTGTCCGTCCCTGTGCCTCCCGGGCTGACTGTCTGTCTGTCCGTCCCTGTGCCTCCCGGGCTGACTGTCTGTCTGTCTGTCCCTGTGCCTCCCGGGCTGACTGTCTGTCTGTCCCTGTGCCTCCCGGGCTGACTGTCTGTCTGTCCCTGTGCCTCCCGGGCTGTCTGTCTGTCTGTCCCTGTGCCTCCCGGGCTGTCTGTCTGTCTGTCCCTGTGCCTCCCGGGCTGTCTGTCTGTCTGTCCCTGTGCCTCCCGGGCTGTCTGTCTGTCTGTCCCTGTGCCTCCCGGGCTGTCTGTCTGTCTGTCCCTGTGCCTCCCGGGCTGTCTGTCTGTTTGTCCCTGTGCCTCCCGGGCTGTCTGTCTGTCTGTCCCTGTGCCTCCCGGGCTGTCTGTCTGTCTGTCCCTGTGCCTCCCGGGCTGTCTGTCTGTCTGTCTGTCCCTGTGCCTCCCGGGCTGTCTGTCTGTCTGTCCCTGTGCCTCCCGGGCTGTCTGTCTGTCTGTCCCTGTGCCTCCCGGGCTGTCTGTCTGTCTGTCCATGTGCCTCTCGAGCGGTTTGTCTGTCTGTCCCTGTGTCTCCCGGGCTGCTGTCTGTCTGTCTGTCCCTGTGCCTCCCGGGCTGTCTGTCTGTCTGTCCCTGTGCCTCCCGAGCGGTCTGTCTGTCTGTCCCTGTGCCTCCCGGGCTGCTGTCTGTCTGTCTGTCCCTGTGCCTCCCGGGCTGCTGTCTGTCTGTCTGTCCCTGTGCCTCCCGGGCTGTCTGTCTGTCTGTCCCTGTGCCTCCCGGGCTGTCTGTCTGTCTGTCCCTGTGCCTCCCGGGCTGTCTGTCCCTGTGCCTCCCGGGCTGTCTGTCTGTCTGTCCCTGTGCCTCCCGGGCTGTCTGTCTGTCTGTCCCTGTGCCTCCCGGGCTGTCTGTCTGTCTGTCCCTGTGCCTCCCGGGCTGTCTGTCTGTCTGTCTGTCCCTGTGCCTCCCGGGCTGTCTGTCTGTCTGTCCCTGTGCCTCCCGGGCTGTCTGTCTGTCTGTCCCTGTGCCTCCCGGGCTGTCTGTCTGTCTGTCCCTGTGCCTCCCGGGCTGTCTGTCTGTCTGTCCATGTGCCTCTCGAGCGGTTTGTCTGTCTGTCCCTGTGTCTCCCGGGCTGCTGTCTGTCTGTCTGTCCCTGTGCCTCCCGGGCTGTCTGTCTGTCTGTCCCTGTGCCTCCCGAGCGGTCTGTCTGTCTGTCCCTGTGCCTCCCGGGCTGCTGTCTGTCTGTCTGTCCCTGTGCCTCCCGGGCTGCTGTCTGTCTGTCTGTCCCTGTGCCTCCCGGGCTGCTGTCTGTCTGTCTGTCCCTGTGCCTCCCGGGCTGTCTGTCTGTCTGTCCGTGTGCCTCCCGGGCTGTCTGTCTGTCAGTCCCTGTGCCTCCCGGGATGCTGTCTGTCTGTCTGTCCCTGTGTCTCCCGGGCTGTCTGTCTGTCCCTGTGCCTCCCGGGCTGTCTGTCTGTCTGTCCCTGTGCCTCCCGGTCTGTCTGTCTGTCTGTCCCTGTGCCTCGCCAGCGGTCTGTCTGTCTGTCCCTGTGCCTCCCGGGCTGCTGTCTGTCTGTCCCTGTGCCTCCCGGGCTGTCTGTCTGTCTGTTCCTGTGCCTCCCGGGCTGCTGTCTGTCTGTCTGTCCCTGTGCCTCCCGGGCTGTCTGTCTGTCTGTCTGTCCCTGTGCCTCCCGGGCTGTCTGTCTGTCTGTCCATGTGCCTCTCGAGCGGTTTGTCTGTCTGTCCCTGTGTCTCCCGGGCTGCTGTCTGTCTGTCTGTCCCTGTGCCTCCCGGGCTGTCTGTCTGTCTGTCCCTGTGCCTCCCGAGCGGTCTGTCTGTCTGTCCCTGTGCCTCCCGGGCTGCTGTCTGTCTGTCTGTCCCTGTGCCTCCTGGGCTGTCTGTCTGTCTGTCCCTGTGCCTCCCGGGCTATCTGTCTGTCTGTCCCTGTGCCTCCCGGGCTGTCTGTCTGTCTGTCCCTGTGCCTCCCGGGCTGCTGTCTGTCTGTCTGTCCCTGTGTCTCCCGGGCTGTCTGTCTGTCCCTGTGCCTCCCGGGCTGTCTGTCTGTCTGTCCCTTTGCCTCCCGGTCTGTCTGTCCCTTTGCCTCGGCATCGGTCTGTCTGTTTGTCCCTGTGCCTCCCGGGCTGCTGTCTGTCTGTCTGTCCCTGTGCCTCCCGGGCTGTCTGTCTGTCTGTCCCTGTGCCTCCCGGGCTGCTGTCTGTCTGCCTGTCCCTGTGCCTCCCGGGCTGTCTGTCTGTCTGTCCCTGTGCCTCCTGGGCTGTCTGTCTGTCTGTCTGTCCCTGTGCCTCCTGGGCTGTCTGTCTGTCTGTCTGTCCCTGTGCCTCCCGGGCTGTCTGTCTGTCTGTCCCTGTGCCTCCCGGGCTGCTGTCTGTCTGTCTGTCCCTGTGCCTCCCGGGCTGTCTGTCTGTCTGTCCCTGTGCCTCCCGGGCTGTCTGTCTGTCTGTCCCTGTGCCTCCCGGGCTGTCTGTCTGTCTGTCTGTCCCTGTGCCTCCCGGTCTGTCTGTCTGTCTGTCCCTGTGCCTCCCGGTCTGTCTGTCTGTCTGTCCCTGTGCCTCGCCAGCGGTCTGTCTGTCTGTCCCTGTGCCTCCCGGGCTGCTGCCTGTCTGTCCCTGTGCCTCCCGGGCTGTCTGTCTGTCTGTCCCTGTGCCTCCCGGGCTGTCTGTCTGTCTGTTCCTGTGCCTCCCGGGCTGTCTGTCTGTCTGTCTGTCCCTGTGCCTCCCGGGCTGTCTGTCTGTCTGTCCATGTGCCTCTCGAGCGGTTTGTCTGTCTGTCCCTGTGTCTCCCGGGCTGCTGTCTGTCTGTCTGTCCCTGTGCCTCCCGGGCTGTCTGTCTGTCTGTCCCTGTGCCTCCCGAGCGGTCTGTCTGTCTGTCCCTGTGCCTCCCGGGCTGCTGTCTGTCTGTCTGTCCCTGTGCCTCCTGGGCTGTCTGTCTGTCTGTCCCTGTGCCTCCCGGGCTGTCTGTCTGTCTGTCCCTGTGCCTCCCGGGCTGTCTGTCTGTCTGTCCCTGTGCCTCCCGGGCTGCTGTCTGTCTGTCTGTCCCTGTGTCTCCCGGGCTGTCTGTCTGTCCCTGTGCCTCCCGGGCTGTCTGTCTGTCTGTCCCTTTGCCTCCCGGTCTGTCTGTCCCTTTGCCTCGGCATCGGTCTGTCTGTTTGTCCCTGTGCCTCCCGGGCTGCTGTCTGTCTGTCTGTCCCTGTGCCTCCCGGGCTGTCTGTCTGTCTGTCCCTGTGCCTCCCGGGCTGCTGTCTGTCTGTCTGTCCCTGTGCCTCCCGGGCTGTCTGTCTGTCTGTCCCTGTGCCTCCCGGGCTGCTGTCTGTCTGTCTGTCCCTGTGCCTCCCGGGCTGTCTGTCTGTCTGTCCCTGTGCCTCCCGGGCTGTCTGTCTGTCTGTCTGTCCCTGTGCCTCCCGGGCTGTCTGTCTGTCCCTGTGCCTCCCGGGCTGTCTGTCTGTCTGTCTGTCCCTGTGCCTCCCGGGCTGGCTGTCTGTCTGTCCCTGTGCCTCCCGGGCTGTCTGTCTGTCTGTCTGTCCCTGTGCCTCCCGGGCTGTCTGTCTGTCCCTGTGCCTCCCGGGCTGCTGTCTGTCCCTGTCCCTGTGCCTCCCGGGCTGTCTGTCTGTCCCTGTGCCTCCCGGGCTGCTGTCTGTCCCTGTCCCTGTGCCCCCCCCCGGTTGCCTGTCTGTCTGCCTGTAGCCCTTCTAATGCTAGCACATCCTTCCTATAGTGAGGTGACCAGAAACACACACACTAACTGAGCTGTGGCCTGACCAACACTCTGTACAACTCCAGCATTACATCCTTGTTCTTAGTACTCTCCGCCACGACTAAATGAAAGCAAGTGTCCCATATGCCGCCTTAACCCTCCTGTTCATGTGCTCTGCTGACTTCAGGGATCTGTGAATAATTACCCTGAGATCCCTCTGCTCCTCTAAGTTACCCAGTGTCCTTATTCATCAAATACTCCCTCATCTTGTTTCTTCTTCCAAAGCGTATCACCTCGTAGTTATCAGGTTAAATATTATCTGTCATTGGTCTGTCCATCTGACCAACCCATCTGTATCTTCCTGTAACCTACAACCATCTTCTTCACTATTAACCACTCTACCAAACCTACTTAATATTTATGTATATGACAAATGATAAAGGTGCCTGTACCAATCCTTGCCGTCCCGGGGCAGACTAACTGCTGATGGCTGAGATTGTAACCGTTTTGTTACTTCCTGTCGTACAGAATGCTTCGCTGTGTGTTTCTGGATCCAGGGATCGGAATGTGAATATCTGGGACCTGCGACGTTTAGGACAGGATGGGGAAAAGGTGCTGGTGAAAACTCTCGGAGACCAACCACGGGGGACACACAGGGTGAGGAGAGCAGTGTCGGGGTGAGCTGCTGAGGGTGGTGGTGGCACAGGGCTAGTTCATCGTCTGAACAGCAGGCCTGCAGCTAGTGAGAGAAAAGCTGCTGTTGCTGCTAGGCATTAGACAGGTGATGTCTGTCACCTCGATTGGGACATCTGGGTCCTGCCCCATAACTATTTCCCAAGCATGTCTTCTGGTTAATGGGATCTTGCTGTGCAAACCTTGACTACACTTCAGGGCACCACTTTCTGCTGTTGAGCACTTTGGGACATTTGGAGGTCATGAAGGATGCTCTGGAAAGGTGTGTTCTAGATTCTGTTGTGAAGTTCTCTGCCTGTTCTTGACCAGTGTGATCCTCTGCTCTTGTTACAGGGTTGGGTTTGGGCTCTTGCAGCACAGGACCACATACTCTGCTCTGGATCCTGGGACAGTAGCGTCAAGCTCTGGGACATGGCTTCAGAGGGGGCAGGAGTGCGAGAGATCAGGTAACGTCTGTGCCTCAGTCATTTGCCCCAGTGATGAGTTTCAGGAGGGGGTGGGGTGCGGATTGTGTGAGGATTGACCCAGACACCCTCTGGTGATGCTGTATGGCCCTGACGGGACTTGTCCTTCGTGCTGTTCCCCGAGGGCAGCTGAGGATCCCACTGGGCACCGCTCCAGCATCCTCCATTGAAGGGGGAGAGGCTGAAGCTGTGCTATCAGTCAGGTTTACAGTTGCTGCATCAACACAGTCTGACCAGGAAGCTGACCGTGTCTCCATCCCTGACCCCTCTGTCACAACCCAGTAGGGAGAACTGAAAGTGATGAAAACAACAAATACTGGAGATCACAGCCGGTCAGGCAGAAAGTGTGGAGAGCGAGCAAGCTCCTGTTTCGAGTCTAGATGACTGTTTGTCAGAGCTGTGAAATGTTAGCTTGCTGTCTCTCCATGGATGCTACGCTGTGATGTCGGTACAGATTCCAGCAGCTGCAGTAATTTGCTCCCGCGAACTGAAGGTGTTCTTGTGATGATTCTTGTCGCCCTGCAAAGGCAGCTGGAAGTAAACTGGGCCCGCTCAGTTGGTGAGCAGGTTGTTCCCTGAGTTCAGGTCAGAGAAGGAGTAGGCTATTCGGCCCATCAGTTGTCTGATGGGGTGGGCTCAAAAGGCCTAAAGCTGCTGTCATGTGCCTTTTACATTTCCATCCTTTTGTGATAAAGGCCAAACTTCGATGTGCCGTCTTAATGACTTGTTGTCCCAGGCTCCCAGCTCCCCCGTAGCTCAGAGTTCTGCAACCCCTCTCCAGTTAAATAATATACTGCTTTTCTCTTCTTCCTGCCAAAGTGGACAACCTCCTAAATTCTCATGTTACACACCTCCTGTCACTCACTCAACCGGGCCGTGTCTCTTTACAGACTTTGGTTCTGCCTCACAACTTGCTTTCCTGTCTGACTTGAATCACTAACCAACAGTGACCGTGTTCTATGACCTTACCTGCAGGTCATTAATACAGATTGTGTATAGTTAAGGCACAGCAGCACTCCCCTGGTTACAGTTTACCAGTTATTCCTTTAACCGAGCCCTTGGTTTCCTGTCAGTTTATCAATTCTCAACCATGTTAATAAACCACCACTGACACCACGAGCCCTTATCTCTCTCAGTAACCTTTCAAAGTTACTTAATGTGTTGGGAAAGCCAAAATAAACCAATACCGTTTGAGTACTGGAGAATGTTTTACTGTCTCTTTATATACTGCTTATTATTTCTCATATTCCAATTTCTCCCTCTTTATTATTCTTTTACCCATCCTTTGCTGTTTTATAAAATTTTACCAATCCTCTGCCAAACACTCATTTCTGCATCATGTATCTGTATTCTGTAAGCCTGACATGATGCCAGCTTCCTTAGTCAACCATGGATGGTTCACACTCCTCATTGAGGTTTTCCTTCTGAATAGAATATGTTTTTGTTGAGCTATGACATATCTCCTTCAGTGTCTGTCACTGCTTCTCTACTGTCTTAACCTGTAACCTATTTCCCCAGTCCACTTTAACAAACTCCAACTTCACACCTTTACAAAGTTTTTAATTAAGTTTAAAGCACTCGTTTTAGACTCAGATTTCTCACCCAGAAAGTAAATGTGTAATTTATTAAGTTATGATCACTCTTCCTACGAAATTGTTAATTAATCTTGCAGCATTACAAATTGTTGAGTACAAAAATGATCCCATTCTTGGGTTGGTTCCCAAATGTGTTATTCTAAGAAACTCCCGAATGTATTCTGAGCGCGTCTCCTGTTTGAACTGTTGTGGAGTGGAGCCACTGTTGGGGAGTTGGGGCTACAAGCTGCTTCTGACTAGTGTCTACTTCCTCTGATATTTCCCATCTCCACCCAATTGATTCGACATTTCAATTCTCCAAACCAAAATTATTTCTTGTTGCTGTTCTGGTTTCATTTTTGTCTATCTGAGCTGCCCCACCTCCTGTTCCTTTTCTGCTTATCCTTTCCAAATGTCAGATATCTTTGCCGACTCTCAGGGGTGGTTATTGTGTGCCCTCAGCACCTGTGGAATGGGGGTCTGAGAAACCCCACCGTCCTGAGGGCCCCCTCCCTTTGCTGCACGGTGCCTCTACGGAGGCTGCATTGGAAATGCCAGTTGTGGTGCCCTCCAGTCTGACACTGTGGATCTGCAGGGAAGGGGCAGAGGGGTGACTGAGTCTGGGCTGCTCTCAATATGGGGTGGGGGAGGAGGAGAGTGGGGGGGTGTCCTTGGTACGTGGGGAGGAGGTGGACAGTGCTGCCCAGTTACAGCGGGAGCAGTACAGTGATTGACTGAAGTTTTATTCCCACAGGGGGAAGGCAGCTGTGCTTTGTCTGGTTTACCGGCCTGATGTACTGGTTACTGGAACATATGACAAGACTGTCACCTTGTATGACCCACGAGGTGAGACCACCGACTCGAGCACGTTCTGTTTGATATGGGGATCTTCAGATTCAGGCCAAGTGTGAACAGTGGGGGCCTGATCATCATAGAACAGGGATCAGGAGAGAGGGAGCTATACCCTGGGGAGAGTCAGATCCACCAGGAGAGGGGGGAGCTTTACCCTGGGGAGAGTCACATCCACCAGGAGAGGGGGGAGCTGTACCTCGGGGGAGGGAATGATGTTGAGTCCAATCACTTTCTCTTGCTGTTCCATTCCCACTGATAGAGCTTTGACCTTTTCATCTCCCACAGACTCTGTGCAGTGACTTTCCCTCCTTGGCTCTGCCTCAGAGCGAGAGAGAGGGAGTCTCATATTCATTGTGAACAGTGTGGATTGAGGTTGGTTCCTGTGTTGTTTAATTCCACCTCTTGACTGTTTACCTCCTGAGAGATGGTGCAGGAGGGAGGGGTTCAGAGTTTTGGGACATTGGGACAGGTTCTGGGGGAGGTGGGACTATTACAGATTGGATGGTCTACACCTGGGCTGGACTGGAATCAATGTCCTTGGGGATGTTTTTGCTATTGTAATTGGGAAGGGTTTAAACTAATGTAGCAGGGGGATGGGAACCAAATGAGGTGGTTAGTGGACAGGGAGGAGGTACTAACTAAAGCCTGTAAGGAACTAGATAATGAAGTCTGTGTGACTAAGGGGAAGAGGAGGCTGGGAGCAGGTATAACCTAGAACATAGTAAAGTACAACACAGAACAGGCCCTTAGGCCCACGATGTTGTGCTGAGGTTTAATCCTAATGTAGAATATAATCACTTAACCTACACACCCCTCAATTCACTGCTGTCCATGTGCATGTCCAGCAGTCGCTTAAATGTCCCTAATGACTCTGCTTCCACCACCACCGCTGGCAACGCATTCCATACATTCACAACTCTCCTCTATACCTTCCTCCTAATATCTTAAAACTATGACTCCTCGTACCAATCATCCTGCCCTGGGGAAAGATCTCTGGCTATTGACTCTATCTATTCCTCTCATTATCTTGTACACCTCAATAAGGTCTCCTCTCTTCCTCCTCCTCTCTTCCTCCTCCTCTCCAGAGAGAAAAGTCCGAACTTATTCAACCTTTCTTCATACGGCAAACCCTCCAGTCCAGGCAGCATCCTGGTAAACCTTCTTTGCACCCTCTCCAAAACCTCTGTATCTTTCCTATAGTAGAGTGACCAGAACTAGATGCAATATTCCAAGTGTGGTCTCACCAGGGACTTGTAGAGCTATAGCAAAACCTCACGGCTCTTAAACTGAATCCCCCTGTTAATGAAAGCCAAAACACCATATGCTTTCTTAACAATGATGATGAACGCAAAGGGACAGGTGGTCTGAGGTGCATTTGTTTTAATGCAAGAAGTGTAGCAGGTAAGGCAGATGGATTTGGGGCTTGGATTAGTACCTGTGAGTATGATATTATTGCTATTACTGAGACTTGGTTGAGGGAAGGGCATGATTGGCAACTAAATATCCCAGGATATCGATGCTTCAGACAGGATAGAGAGCGACGTAAAAGAGGTGGAGGACTGGTCAGAGAGGATATCACAGCTGTGGAGGACTCGTGCAGTGAGGCAATTTGGGCAGAGCTTAGAAATCGAATGTGGTAATAATGTTGGGGCTGTACTACAGGCGTCCCAGCAGCGAGCGTGAGATAGAGGTATAAATATGGAAAGATGTCAGAGCAGCAGGGTGGTGGTGATGGGAGATTTTAATTTTCCCAACATTGACTGGGATTCACTTTGTGTTAGAGTTCCGGATGGAGCAGAATTTGTGAGGAGCAGCAGGAGGGTTTTCTAGAGCAGTATGGGAATAGTTCAGGGGAAGGGGCCACCCTGGACCTGGGATTGGGGAATGAGCCTGGCCTGGTGGTTGAAGTTTCAGTAGGGGATTATTTTGGTAATAGTGATCACACTTGCATAAGTTTTAGAATACTCATTGACAAAGGCGAGGGTGGTCCTAAAGAAAGTGTGCTAAATTTGGGGAAGGCCAACTATAGCAAAATTTGGCAGGAGCTGGGGAATGTGGATTGGGAGCAACAGTTTGACGGTAAGTCCAGATTTGATAAGCTTTTAAAGAGAGGTTGCTTAGAGTGCAGGAGAGACATGGCCCTGTGAGAATGAAGGATAGAAATGGCAAGATTATGGAACCATGGATGGCAGGTGAAATTGAGAGACTAGCTAAGAGGAAGAAGGGAGTATACAGAAGGTCTCGGTGACTGAAGGTGAAGCTTTGGGAGAATATCAGGAATGTAGGAACAATCTGAAATGAGAAATTAAGAGGGCTAAAAAGAGGCATGAGATATCTTTAGCAAACAGGGTTAAGGAAAACCCCAAAGCCTTTTATTCATATATAAGGAGCAAGAGGGTAACTAGAGAAAGGGTTGGCCCACTCAAGGACAAAAGAGGAAAAATATGCCTGGAGTCATAGAAAATGGGTGAGATTCTTAACAAGTACTTTGCATCGGTATTCACCAAGGAGAGGGACATGATGGATGTTGAGGTGAGGGATAGATGTTTGATTACTGTAGGTCAAGTCAGCATAAGGAGGGAGGAAGTGTTGGGTATTCTAAAAGGCATTAAGGTGGACAAGTCCCCAGGTCTGGATGGGATTTATCCCAGGTTATTGAAGGAAGTGAGAGAGGAAATAGCTGGGGCCTTAACAGATATCTTTGCAGCTTCCTTGAACACAAGTGAGGTCCCAGAGGACTGGAGAATTG